>NC_051270.1:19305414-19555414 GCF_015220745.1 Sebastes umbrosus
CTGGGGTAGGGTTAACATTGGAGAGAGCTGCTTCTTGCCTCTCATTCCGCGCGGCTTGCCACAGTATTGTGAGTGGGATCGTAAGTCGGAGCGCAAGTTGGAGCATAAGTCAGAGGGCGCTCTGCTGGACCTGCTGGGTAATGACGTCATTTCTAAATCACCCAAGCACTTCTTTCCTATATATTCTTTAAAAATAAGTTTTCATATCGGCGCAAATCGGACTACATATACACCGCTACTGACATATCTGTGATATCGACCGACTGGTAAACTGGTAGAGAGGAATGTCATTAGTTTTGCACATATTTGGTCATAAACCGAAGTGTTGGACAAATTGAAATTTTGACCTGATGGTGGTGCTTGATGATGTCAGGGAAAGTTATTAAAGTTCATCCTTAAAGAGGCATGAATATCTGTACCAAATATCATCGCAATCAATCCAACAGTCCAGACATTTTAACCAAAACCACACATCAATCTGCTGGTGGCACTATAGAGGAAAAGTCAGGGGATCACTACAGTCACTAGGTTTTATCGTCTGGGGATTATGAGTACTGTACATGCCAATCCCTTATTTGATCGTTCCTCGCTCCTCGCTTGCTTGACCCGTAAATCGTTGCGGCCCACCATCTTGAAGGCTGTTCCAATGCTGTTATTTCTGCTCCGGTCGAGGAGGGATCGAGGAGGAGACATGAGCGAGAATACACAAGACCAGCCTTCACAGAAGTCCTATACTGGACTGACACAACTCTTTATTGGAAACCAGTTAGTGATTTGACGGTGCAGCAGATCAGACTGATCTGGAACTGCATCACAACGTTACTGCAGTTTCATACCTAAAAAAATAACCATCAGACAAATAACAGGACCAGAAAAGAACTCCCAAAGTTTAGATTGCATACGTTTTCAGATTCACCATCTAGTTCTAATAGTGGATCGGATAACTGTTGGTCTGATGGGCAAAAGAATCATAAACAACTTTCAACCAGCCGTGAGTTTTTTCTCTCCATGATCTGTTGTTTCCCCTTTCAATCTGAATCGTGACTTTTATTGTCAAAAAAGGCAGACTCAAGGTCTTCTCCTCTCCTGTGCCTGTCAGGAATCGCACATATTAATTACATTTCAACACATCTTCACAGATTCACAACTTTATATCATATTCAAGACTTCACTACTGCTGTGTAACGTAAAGCAACCTTTTGAGATTATACAATATAGATAATGTCAGTTCTTAAGGCTTTTAGGCTTACAGGAATAATTCATGCATGCTGCATAAAGAAATGGTAGACTTATTAGAATTTCAAATTTCATGATGACAGTTTATATTTAACAAAATTTCCAAAAATGTTTCCAGTTTCTTAAATTCCATATTCTACTCCTGTCAAATTTCCTCTTCAGTCTCCTCTGTACTCCGTCTTCTCTTCAGTCACCTCCCCTCTCTCTTTTGTCTTGCTCCATCTCATCTGCTCTGCATTCACATGCCAAGCCTCCATTCTCCTACTTACAGTTTTCTTCTCTGCTCTCCACTTCTTAGCTCAGCTTTTCCTGTGTCTCAGCCTCTCTCTCTCTCTCTCTCTCCACTCATCTCAGAGCACAACCTATCTATCATTGCTGTAATCAACACAATGGAGTTGTCATGGTGGCCACAGTGACCCTCGCTGGACATCGCCCCAGGAAAGTGAGTGAAAGAGAAAGAGTTGGGCTTGCCAAACACTGAATCATCACATTTATGAAATATAATAAAGAGGGATGAGAGAAAGAAAGGCAAGAACAAGAAGGGTTTATTTCTCAACACAGCAATTGAATAATTGCACGAGGCTACAAAGGTTATTCCCTCTGACTGCTCGCTTTTACAAATACATACTGTACATGAGTAACAGAGCACAAACCCCTGTAGTCTCACTGCTTCCAGCCCCCTGAATTACATTCCTTTAAACTTTCTGAGCATGCTTGGCTCTCCTGTGATGGCGAGATAAGCGAGATAATTTAGATCAGACTCGGAGGTTGAAAAAGAAATACTAAACAGACTCTCCACCCACACACACACACACACACACACACACACACACACACACACACACACACACACACAAGTCTAAGAAAATAAAGAAAAAGAAAAACTGAACAACCTAAGGCATTCATATTGGGCATCGACAGATCTCTTGAGCAAAATGTTGTTTAGCAAATGTATAAATATACATTGGTGGAAAACCAATTTCAGACCAACAAAATCTTATACAATGCTATGCAATTAAGAACTAATGTCCTAAAGCTTGGACATTTATCTAATGCTGCTACGGTAAGGGAAGGATCTGCATTGAGAGTTGAAATATTCCTTCTCTTCGGGACAATCTGATGCCTGATGCATTCAGTTTGCAAAACGTGCCTCCATTTTGACATGTGGAAAACAGCCTTAAAGGATGGCAGTTCGATGAATAATGAAGCAAAATGAAATGCTAATTCACTATGAGTGTCAGGAAAACTTATAATTGCCCAAATTGCTTACTTCTTGGAGCACATGACCCCACACAGCATAGAAAGAGTCTTCTTGTGTCTGAAGTTTAGACTGAGTTTGAGTTGTCATGGGACATCCTGGAAATATTTTATGATGAACTTTAAAGATACAAAGAATTCATTCCAATGTCAAAAACAAACTGGTATGAGTTTCCATTTGTTGTCACTTATGAGTTTTTGATTAACTGGACACCACTATATCATACATCCCTCCCTTCACTGGAATACGTCATCACTTCATCCTGGGATTGAATGTCATGTCCATACTTACTGTGCTGGTTAGTCTGTGTAAACAATATGTCGTGACTTCATGTACACACATTGACATTGTGTGACATTTTGTGTATGATGATTTAAAGCATATTCGGCTTAAGTTATGTTAACTAATGTTAATCAATTACAAGACGTTATAATGGAGAAAGTGAAAATTGTCAAGAGCAGTTTTTCTGCATATTTTTTTTAGGTGCTTAACAAACGTTTCTCCTCATTTTCCAAATAAAGTCCTGCGGTATCTTTGCAGCAAAACCTCCCCATTACCTTCTGCAAATGGCCAATGCAGAAAAAGGGATTAACTAAGCATACATTTAGGGCTATGGAAAAATGGACATGTCCACAGATTTATTGGCATTCATTATGGTTGTTCTTGTTTTAAGTGTAAAACCCCCTCTACACTGCATCATTGAATAGGGTGTTGCACTGCCTCACACAAACCATTAGTGAGAGAATTTATGCATTTAATACATTAGAATAGAAAATGAATTTAAAAAGAAAACGCCATGAGGGAACACATTATCTTTGCTGTCGGCAGTTTTCTGGTTCAACATTTGGCAGCCTCGTCAGTAAATGAAAGAATTATTTCAATTATTGTACAGCATTAAATTATAGTTTGTGGAGAAAGTGGTGACAGGTCTGCAGAGCTATAACACTTCCCCTGCCTCTGGCTTCTCTGTCAGTTTTAATGAAGAAACCTCTCCACACTACACAGAGTGAGGGAGGCGGAGAGAGGCGAGGTTTTGTTCACTGATTCTCAAATTTGTTGCGATGACTGTGAATCGGTACTTTGTTTTTTTGGGGGGAAAAGTGTATATATACACATATGCACAAGGGCTGTCAAAGATATAACGCATTAACACAAATTTGTTTTAAGGCAACTTGTTTCTTTAACGCATTAACGCAACTTGCGATATTTAGTCTGTAGCTGCTATACTGTAGCTATACTGACATATGAAACTAAAAAACATAAGGAATTCATTGGTAACAACCATGTCATACTGGCTTGTTACAAAGGGGGTTAAATAACACTCCAAATTTAGCCAAAATTTTGGCGAGGAAAAATTGGCATGGTCATTTTCAAAAGGGTCCCTTGACCTCAGACCTCAAGATATGTGAATGAAAATGTGTTCTATGGGTACCAACGAGTCTCCCCTTTACAGACATGCCCACTTTATGATAATCACATGCAGTTTGGGGCAAGTCATAGTCAAGTCAGCACACTGACACACTGACAGCTGTTGTTGCCTGTTGGGCTGCAGTTTGCCATGTTATGATTTGAGCATATGTTTAATGCTAAATGCAGTACCTGTGAGGGTTTCTGGACAATACTTGTCATTGGTTTGTGCTGTTAATTGATTTCCAATAATAAATATATACATATATTTGCATAAAGCAAGCATATTTGCCAACTCCCATGTTGATAAGAGTATTAAATACTTGACAAATCACCCTTTAAGGTACATTCTGAACAGATTAAAAAAATGTGAGATTAATTAGTGATTAAATATTTAAATCGATTGACAGCCCTAATATATACTATTCAAGGTCAACAGGAACTGCAGGGGCTTCAACTGTCCCAAAAGAGACTGGAATAGGAAGAGCATAAATACACTCGCAAAAGCTAAAAATGTATTGAAACGGTTTCCTACTGTTGAACTTACTTACAGCATGTCATCCCATTAATAGCCCCAATGTCTTACTGTGCAGTGGTTTGCCACAGGGTTGGAAGCTCAAACCCGACGTGCTCTTGCAGATATTCCCTCAACAAACATTAGGGAATGTCATGTGTGGAAATATATTGCTATTATACCTGCTAAGAAAAACACCTAGGGGCAGGTGTATCCTCCTTATGCTCACATTAGCTCCCTGCTAGCTGCCCTTTCCTTCTGCACATAATGCCCTCTATAAATAAAGAATAAAAGACGTGACTTCTCTAAGCCAATGGTTCCCATCCGCTATTGTAATGCCATCCCATCCATACAGATATCAAATGCTTGATCCCTGCAGCATTTAACCAAATTAAATACCACCTTCATTAGCAAGCCAACACCTATCGGAGGCATACAAAATACCCCCAGCCCCAAGGACACGCCGCTAAATGGGCTGGCAGAGCTTAAAATAAGTCCACACACCACAAAGACTAGCCTTCATTTGTATGTTCCTAATGTGCCAGCTTCACTCACTGTACATGGCCCGCTGCTCCCAACACATGGTGAGTAATTGCCAACACTCGACCTCCATACTGCACTTAATCAACATGGTAACACCATGGGGATAAAATCACGAACAATACAGCCAGAATAATTCATATATTGGTCAACAGAACTAATGTGCAAAGTGGTGCGTTGCGTCAAGGTGTCACATGATTCAAAGCCAAGGTTACTGTATGCTATCTGAGAAAAATACCAATGGAGGGAAGGAAGAAGAAAAAGAAGACGCCTATGACCCAAAGTCTAAGGGTAAGAATTTGCTTCACTTTTATTCCATCTGATGATAGAGCCATTTTTATATAAACAACATCCATACAAAGACAATGTACTGTAGCCTTTTACTCTGTGTATATATAGGGAGTGTTTCAGTGTTTTTTTAATTAATAGACGCTTATTACCATAATTTATTTGGAGTTTTAAATAAAAGCCCTACCTGAAAATGCTCCGGATCGTCTCCAGTGACAAAAGAAAGCACTGCTGGGATCCATGAACCGGACGTATGTTTCCAGGTTCAGAACACCCAGTTCATCATTGTACAGTTGGCCCATTTGTCTCCATTCTCACCTTTGACCTGCAGGCAAATGGTGATAAAAGCACCCTTCATTGCATTCGACAATAAAAGCAATAGGCAGTTCTTGAGTCAAGCAGCACAGTAAACAAACATAAATAAAAGAGAGTGGGAATCAATGAAAGAGAAAGCCTAGAAAAGCAGCACACAGAAGCCGATACACTAACACTCAGCTATTACCACCCGCACAACAAAGAAAATTTGAACAGCTTTGAAGAAAATTGTGAAAAACTATATAATATGTATCTGCACTACTGAACTGTATTATCTCAAGCAACTATATTTTGAGATGTACAGTCCCCCAAACCTGTAATTTGATGACAGTATGACACAACACTGTTTCTTTATTTATTTTTCTCTTCTGCAGTGCTGCAAACTGAGTAATAAAAAATAATAATGAACTTTGTTTGCACAGCACATAACATCCACTGTTTGAGACAAAATCTTAAATTCTCCAAACAGTGATTTATTTATTTGATAAATAAAACATCAGTCAAGCTTGTTCTCTAAAATCATCGTAACCTCGTATTACTCCACCCTGTGTTGCCTTGTTCCTACAAAGGTTACAAAATTACTCACCATCTCTCAACAACTCATAATTTCAAAAAACATTAAGTGACCTCCACACACGTTCAGTTTTTGTATCTGAATAAAAATGGAAGGAGTCTGTCTGTTTTCTCAACAACCGCTCATCCGATCGGGTTCACACTTGGCGGGTGTATTGCTGAGGACCCAAGGAAGTGCTCTTGAGATCTATGGGACATATTTATTAGAAGTGTGCTATGTACAGTCTATTGAGAGGAGAACACTACTAACTGTCAAACATGGGCATGCTGGGTACAGCTCGCTCTCTGTCGCTCGCTACATTCAAGCCCCCAAGAAGTGCGGCAGGCTTTGAAGCAAATTTTCATAGTGGCTAAACGGTGGAATTACAACTTCCGCATCCGTCACGTGATGCCATTGGGCCTGAAATACTTTTTTCCATAGACTTATATAAGAAAAGAACTGGGAAGCGGGATTAAAGGAAACGCTTCTGTGCCTGCTCTGTGGGCCCAATGGATGCGGATGATTGCCGGAAGATCTGGGTACTTTATCACTCAAGCCATTTTAGCTTCATGCGCCACCGAGCAACTTTCATAGGAATAAACAGAAACCTTCAACGTTGTATCCGGTTCTGTTTATACATCCATGGATACAAAATTGACCGTTACACCTCCAAACAGCATTCTGGGTACAGCTCACTCTCCGTCGATGTTCGTGTGAGCTTTTGCACTCCAACGACACGTATACTCTAGCATTGCTAGGGGATTCAACTATGTTGTGGCAGGTCTATTTCTCAGGACCCGAGGAAGCACAGTGTCAAGTGTGGCATTGTAACAATAATACAAATTAAATTTACAATTTAAGAGCTATTTCTGTAAGTCAACACAATAACATGTACAACTCCATTCATGCATGCTCATCAAATTTTTTGTGGCCATTTTTATCATGAATGAGTTTGGTAGCTAGCTATTATGCAGAAAGATGATGTCCTAAGATGTGAATGGAGATTCACAGGTCTGGAATCAGGTTACTTCTTGGTAGATCAGGCTGCAAATTTGTATAAGGGCAGGCCTGAACTTATGAGGCTGGGTTGGCAATGGCCAAAATTGCAGACTGCACTCTACACTACAAAACACACAACACTAACAAAAAATTTCAGTGGCTAAGAATTTCCATTTTGTTCGCTCTACCAGTTGGCCAGATGGCAGCTGTATCCACGTCTGGCAGTTGTGGTATGTGACACAAGAGGGTGGGAACAAAGTGGCGTTCAGTTAGTGGACAGAGACAGCCAGTGGACCAGCTGGACAAAAAGCACCTGCACAAAATTAAGTTCTCCCTATTGATATGTCTCTCATTGCTCAATTTTCTATATTTAACAAAGAATGCTTAATACTCAGCTTGACATGGTAGGAATCTCATAAACTGAGGTTTATAGGGCTGGACTGAAGAGAAATACACTGGTGGTTCCTGATTTCTGTTATTTTGGTGCTAAAAATGGTTGTGGTGTCTTTTCATGTTTCCTTTAAAGACACCTTTATGATTCAGAACCTTAATGTACCCAAAGCTCAGTTATCTTGAACATCTCCCCTGAACTCTGCACTGGTGCATTATTCACATTTCCGAGGCATTTTGGTTCACACTGTATTGGATGTCTTTACAGCTTCTGACATGGAAAATAAAAACAGTCGAGCTTGACCTTCCTCTTCTATCATCTTCTCTTTCCTCTGCTCCAAGCATCCACCCCATAACAGATTAGCTCTGAGGAAGACCCATTTCCTCCCTGAGGCTGCTAAAATATTAATCAAAACACAGAGGAGTGTGCAGCGGCTCCCAAGATGCATGTCTTCTAATGGTAATACATGGGGAAGGCAGAGAGGGAGGAGTGCTGCCTGTAATAGCCTCACAGAGGGGGAGGAGAGGAGGAGGGCCAGAGGTGACAGGGGCTTTCACAAGGGACAAAGAGAATGAGAGAGAGAGAGGGAGAGATGGGCAGGAAGAGAGGTGGAGGGAAGACGTGAGGTGTGCGGCGAATCGACTAAGAGACTGCACTGATACAGAGCGCTTCAGAGAGATCCGGCACAGGGAAGATCAAAGAAGCATCGTTGCCTCTCGCCACCCATTTTGTGCGCTTACAAGGGTTGAAGATAGCCTTATGTGAAACTTTCAAGTATGAATAATAGATACCAAACCATACAAATAGCCAATTTAGCTTCATATTTTTCTCAGCTTATCGACAGTGCCAAATATTTGTCTGGGGTTTGTGTGTGAGAGAGATAGAAAAAGACAGAGATGTTACGGTTTTAACAAGCACCTTTTTTACCCTCCTAAAGACGGAACGTATGATGCCAGGTGGTCTGTATGAGCAGTGAAAGGCGTTCCTCTCATGGGCCAAATCTAAGCCCGTCTCTGGCACTGAGCCACTGCCAGTGGGGAAAAATGATTGGAGTATCCATGTTGGCGACACGGTAATCATGTAACTAAGCTTTGCTGCGGTGAGGGGAGACTAAAAGGGTTATTTCGGCTAATTCTCCACGCTTGCCTACTAGTCTTTCTGTTAGTAGGTGATTCAAGCACATTGGCAGTTGTCCTGTTTTATGGGCGGATATGGGATGTGTTTGCTCGCTGAAAACTGTGAAATTGAGGCACACGACGAGGCAGGCAGCCTCCCGCTACCGCTAAGAAACACACTGACAGTTTAAAGCTGACAACTGTTTGGAATACAGAGTCTTAAAAGAACAACAAGATTTTTTATAGGGAATGCAAAACTGTGTATCCTCAGGGGTCATCTTCGGCTAACCTGCAGACAGCTGTGACCGTGTTCCACTACCTGGTAATTAGGGAGACGTGGAGCCCCCACGGGTTACACGCTCACAGTGTGCCGCCACACTCCTCCCTCTTCATCCAACAGGCTCCCGAGAGAGACGGCCGTTTTGTGAAAGGTGACACAAATCAGTGACCTCTGTCTACCTGACCATGTCGATAATGAGATGCAACTGGAGCTTCATTGTATTCAAATGAGGCTTGCGCGTGACAATAATGTTGAAGAGACGCCAGTGGAGAAAGACCAACATTAACTTCTCAGAGAATAATACATACAGAAGTGTAAAAAAGGCATCGAGGAGCTACCTGACTGAGAAGAAGAAGAAACAAAAAGAGAGAGAAGACACACTCTTTTTTGCCCACCCATGTTCTTTGTGTCTCTGAAAGACGGATGGTTAGGGGTTAAACTGGTCCGTCCCAGTCAGGGGCCTTTGTCTATTGTGTTGCTTTGCTTAATGTAAACCGATAAAGCTGGCTAACCTTGTGGGCCCAATCAATGCTTATTTAGAATACCATTGATTAACAGTTCTGATTATTGATTATGTCATCCCACTCAAGATATGCCAATGGCTCTGATAAGAGGTTAGCCCGGAGCAGAGAGGCCTGTCCACCAGGCTGCCGGACACACACAGACACACACAATATGGGCCGTGCTCCTACAATGGATTCACAGGAGTCCGACATCTTTCTCCTTCTCTCTCTCAAACACACACATGCACACACATTATGTGCACGCTTGTGTATTCACTCATTAACACACGGAGACTGAAGACAGTACCACTCTCTGTTGACACAGGGTAATGTCTGCTCATCTGAGACCTAAACATTGAAATTAACACACCATCTGTTCCTACAGTATGCCCAGTGGCCATTTTGAAATTCCATCACTGTGAACATACAGTATAGCATGTAGCTACATACAGCCTTTCCTAAACTTAATTAGAACTTCATCTTGTTGGCGACACAGTGGAGCCGGGATCCCATTCATTTTGTCCGACTGGGTAAAAGTGACAATTAAACATATCCAAAGATTTTAAAAACATATAACAAAATCCACTGGATTTATGATTAACCAGTTGAAGTTGTTCTGTTGCAGGGTTACGGGCAATTCCCTAGTTTTTCATTGCCGTTTCTTGTGTTTGTTACTGGTTAATTCACACCATGTTACTGTGAGAGTTGAGAGGCCACATGGCAGTCATGTGAAAGTCATTAGAGCTGCATAACTGGAGGTGTTCATTAAGCCAAGTATTGTACTTATGGTGACCCTACTCCTCGAGATTGTGAAAGGTAAAGAGGTTTGATGAACGCTGTCTTTTTCACTGTGTCTTTCAAACTGTCAGCCTTCTCTGTGTACAGAAAAGTGTTTACATACAGTACATCCTCTAAGCTGTGTATCTTGTCCCAAGTTTGAGTGTGAACCGCTGTGTTTTGGAGGGGTTACACTTAAACTTTATATTGCACTACCTGCTTTGGTGAGGAGACTGTTCAGTCTCAGTGATACACGAGTGTGTACACTCCTCACTTTCCTGCACTTTGCAGCATAGACGGTGTTGCTCCTTTGATGTACAGCAGCAGTGTGTGGATCCCACTAATTCACACCTGTATACACATCACTGCCATGTGACCTCTGTGACCTCCATGCAATTAACTTACAGAGGCTAATACTGTACTGGAGAGATCCCCATCATTCACTATTTGATAATTGACCGATCCTAAGTCCCTCCCCCTATTGCTAGATCGGACAAGTTTGACAAAAAGAAAACATAGTTCAACATACTTGGGGGCGGCGTGAAGAAGAGATCATATAAACGAAGGAACAAAATCAGACAAAATCATGCAGGTTCACCAGAAACTCCTTCAGCTCACAACCCCAGTGGGGCTTCCGGCAGCAGCCTGCAGTTAGAGCTCCTCCTCTGGCCAGGAGCAGAGCTTTGCCACGCCGGTCCCCGCTGGGAGCTAACACCAACACCACGCTGCTGGAGACTGAGACCATATTGCTGGGCCCGCTGGAGGGAAGGAAGGCACGGGAGAACCCGAACCAGGACAGCGCAAGGCAAACTGTCAGACCCTGCTGCAGTAAAATGACTCAAAAACACTACTGCTTTTGTCCACAGGGACCGCCAAAATTGACACAAAATGAAAGAACAGACGCAGCATATCGAAATATAACCCAGCAGGAAAAGGCAACGTTGACGAAGGTTCTGCCAGGTTCCAAGCTTGCTCAAAACTTAATGGAGCACAGAGAGAAAAAGGGCAGGATTTAGGAAGGGTCAATTGGATAATTGTTAATCTGAGTTGCTGTCTGTTTTTTTTGTCAACAATAAGTTAATTGGATTTTGTTTTCAAATTTTTCACTAATATGTTTGGGCATCTTATTACCTGAAAAACTGAAATGGAAATACACAGTGTAACAGCGACAAAAATATTAAAACTGTAACTACACCTCAGGAAAGAGAGATTATGTTAATATCATCATCCTATAAACAATCTATCGTCACACTCACAATGAGCATGGGATGTAAAAGCACATTTTCTCAACTGTATGTAACATATTGTTTAATTGAATGGTATTAATGGAACATGTTGGAGAAAAAAAAGAAACCATTTCAGGATATTTTTTATCCCTAGTAAATGCTCTCAAGCCTGTGCGGTCACTGTCCAGTGCTGCTGTAAAGCCTGATGATAAAAACGTTTACAGCAGGGCCGTTATTAAAGAGAGAGTGAGTCAATCAAAACTGTCAATAACACAGTATCCATGACATACAATTACCAGAGCTACCACTTGCACACTGGAGCGTGCTATTTGCTTTTTATAGTCGGAGTGGAAAGATTTAAACACATTGAAAATGAAATAATAAGTACTGTAGGCATATGTAGATACAATGTGTAGCGCTTCCTGTTGCTTAGATCTGGATTCACTTAAAGGAACACTTTGACATTTTGGGAAATACGCCTATTTACTGTCTCTCTTGCCAAGAGTTAGATGAGGGGATTGATACCATTCTTTCTGTACGATAAATATGAAAGTGCAAAACTGACTATTTTTACATTTTGTTAGATTTTTGTGAAAAAGTCAATTAGTAAGCTTTACGCCTCGTTTCCACATAGTTCTGTGTAAAAATGCGAGTCAACCGGAAGTTCATTCATTCCAGTTGGAACTTCCATGATCTGTGATGTTTGCGAAACTTCTCCTTTTTTTTTCATTCTGTAATTTGCCTCGAGTATGTTGAAAAATGTAACTTTTGCGGCAGATAACGGACAGACCGTATGCACCTATGCACTGTGTGCAACAGGAAGTCAGCATGTTATCCTAACTTCCTGTGGAATTAGCTAATTAATAAACTGATTTATGAATGTAATATAGCTGTATTTATACCTTTGTTTTCTTAAGTAAAAGGTTTTAGGCATATTTAGGAGTTTTGTGAACTATTTAGTTAAAAAACGTATGGACCACTATATGCACTCTGTTACACAACTTGCATGCAACTAATGTTAGCTAAATATACCGTCGTATTTTTCACTTGAATAAATGTGACTCGTCTTGACCGGACTGGAAAAAACAGACAGCAACTCAGATAAGGGCTGTTGCAGTGAAGGAATTTCCCCTGCGGTGATAATGATTGGCTCAACAGCGCAATATATGGTATTATTGCCATTTTTTCCTTTTTTTTCAAATGATTTCATTTATCCTAGCTGATTTTAGTGCTGTATAAATGAGCTTTATTGTTAGGCTATTATTAGGTATATTGTTGTTTTTTAAATGACATAGATGACTTTTTAAAACTAACTAAATACTTGTTTATTGTAAAATGCAGGACACAGAAGGGCAATGAGGGGCAGTGTTTTGGCTGCATCTGGTTGCTATGATACGAAATATCTGCAGAAGTAAAAATGTCCGCGCAAGGTAGAATACTCGCTCTGGATATATGCGAAATATGCGACGCACCCATTGCAAAAAATTTGAAAAGAAAAAATGTGAACATAGCGGTTGTGGCAGTTGCTTGCCATCCCATTGTTGCTCAAACTCAGATATAAAGACACTGTTTTATATCTATGCTGTAACTTCTCTCCCATATCTGCAGTGGTGTTTCTATCCATAAAGAGATGCATTTCCTCGCGTTGAATACTAGGGGACGTAATCCGTATACTATACGGATGTGCACAGCGATTTTCGATTAATAATCGACTAATTCCCAGTGATTTTCGAATAGTATTTTTGCTTGCAATGCACATCCCTGCTTCATACTTAGCATACCTGAGTCGTATCAGTCTTCTCTTCTCTCACTCTCAGCGAGAGGGGCAATAAGCACAATTCCCAAACTATTTTCCTTTAAACTTGGGGAAAGTTTAGTAAGATAAAGTATGAATATTTATGATTCTTTGTGTGTTTTGGGGACCAGCGAAAAAAGTGATCTGGGACTCATTTTGTGTGAAGTCCCGGTCATCTTAACTTGTAAAGCAGCAGCTGCTGCTGGTCCATGCTGATGAAGGAATCGGGACAGTGCTGGGGCAGTGTTTTTGGGAGGTGGGGACGGCCCTGTTGTCTTATTGTTAGGTCAGCAGTGCCAGGCTAGCCCCTGTCAGCCAGCCAGTGTTGAGCTCTGCACTTTGCATAAGGGGGCTCTTCCGTAATGAGCCGCTATGTATGGGTATCATGTGAGATATCTGAGCTAGCGCTTACTGTTCCATGGCCAAGGTCAAAGCCTGCCCACCCCACCGCCGACTCCCCTTCGCTATCCATCACCTGAGAACACAGACCGCAGCTAAGCTCACATTCCAACCCCTCTGGACATCCTCACACCAATTTGGAAGGACTGTCTTTTTTATGGTGATCTCCGTTTATTGTATATGTCAATATATTTTCAAGATATTATACGAACGAAGAAGAACAAACACCCTCAAATTCCTGTACAAAATTCTCAGCACAATTTGTCGTTGAAGGCTGATTAAATAAAAAGAATGAGAGACTGATTTCTTTGTCCACCCATTGAGGGAAAAAGGGCCTATATGTGTCAACAGCGTCAAGTCTAAATATATGCCTTTAACAGACTGTTCGGGCTAATTGTTTGCGGTGTAACATAATAGTCTATTTATCTTGCCTATGTGCATGTTTGATGTCTGCTCTTTTCCAATGAGCACTTGCTATCAATATGTCAAAAGTGGATACCTTATGTGGCTCCATATGAGTAAGACAGGGGCTTAAGTGTACAGGACTCTGGAACAAATCTGTCCACACACCACCATACTACCGCTTAAGTCCCCACAATAATCAATAAACTGCCCTCTCCCAGATCACATATCAATTGCCTGCTGAACTCAGGGGTAGAATAAAAAATGTGTGCCTTAAGAATGAATGACCTCAGTGCTGCTGCTGTATACATGTACATGTAAGTCACATCAACATAAGTTACAATTGGTCACTTCATCCTCTAATTTCATAACAAGATGTAGTGTAAATCTAAAGATAAGACATATGAACATACATGCATTTCATGCACAGTGTAGTGATCCCCGTTTTATTTATTGTATTTATTGAGTTAGTTATCTATGTGTTAATTAACAGCGATCGATTTTTGAAGGACGGCTTCTATTTGTAATTCTGATTCCACCTTCGATCCCCCGTTTCGTCAAAATTATTAACACTTTTGGGTGGACCGTTTGGAAGCAGATAGATTTCATTATGAATCTGAAATCAATTTAGACTCAAATATTCATGTCTGTCATGACAGGAGCATATTAATTACCCCTCTACTCCATCTTCCCACATCCTTCCCCCAAAGACAGGACAACCCAATGTATTGCCACTTAGTCCTGCACAATAAACTTTATTGAAAGCTCTTTTGTCTATAGCAAGCTCATGGTAAAGAGCAGGTAGAGTGATTTAGAGAAAGAAACATGGGTTAAGGAGGGTATGAATTTAACTCTATGACTGGACTGTGAAAAATCTAAGAGTGGGAGCATGGACAAATAAAAAGGAGAAATGAGCAAGGAGAGATGGATTTCCTGCCATTTGTGATCTATGACCAATCGCCTGTCTATCTTCAGATTCG
This sequence comes from Sebastes umbrosus, assembly GCF_015220745.1. Classification (NCBI taxonomy): domain Eukaryota; kingdom Metazoa; phylum Chordata; class Actinopteri; order Perciformes; family Sebastidae; genus Sebastes; species Sebastes umbrosus. The sequence goes on from NC_051270.1 coordinate 19,320,393, forward strand.
CTGTTAATGGCTATCGGCCAAGATTTAAATCCTTTCTTTTGTGCATTCCCCTAAATCAATAAATTGGCATCCATTTGATTGAATGCTCATCCATTGTGTTAAAATGAGGCTGAATGAGTTTTGTCCTTTTGACCAATGAGTTTCAGTACTTCAGCTTTTCAGATGTTTTGAGGAAAGTAAAGTTTAGGCATCCATTTATGAAAAACATGCTCTTGGTTTATCAAATATGTCAGCAAATGTTGAATTTGAACAGAAATGTTAAACTTAAAATCAACTTGTATCCCTGAGCGTTCCAATTTGATCATAATCGGTGCCCTTTTCCCAACTTTCCATATGATCTTAAATGATCAATATACATTAAGCAATATGAATGATTATATATCCGAACTGCAATGATTTAGTGAAGACAGACTGTCCTCTTAAAAGGGCAAACAGAAGAGTCATATAAAATAATTATGAAAAAATGGTCAGAGGGAAAGAAAAAAAAAGGAAAAATAAAAAAGGAAATTTCAGAAAGTGAACAGCAGTACCATAAATTTGATGGCAAAAGCAAGCTGAACTGATCTGTTTGACTCATTTAATCATTTTGATGCTATGATGGCTCTTCTGCTTGTTTTGTCAAGGTTAACTCTCAGGTTGGTTGACTTATACTAATATGCATGTGTACGTGCCTGCATGCGTTTACTGTATGTTTGATTGCAAACTGTCTTGGGCCTTAAAGACAGGTGATAAAGAGAGCTGGACTGTACTGTTATCAGTCTTGCAAAAAACACACGGCTCAAGTGTGTGCACATTAAGAGACGCACACCATTTATTTTTTAAGACTACACTGTATGAATACTTAAAAAAAAAAATGTCCTGTCCCACCACAATGTCTTCAGCAGTCTGAGGATGATTTAATGCCAGACTGAGATGACTTCAGCTGACCTGAGATCAAATAAGTACCGTTTTGTGAAATCTGTTTTGCATTTCTTTACCTGACACAAGCAGGCCAATTTAAAGAGAAGAACTTGTCAGAACTTCTCCAAGCTTTAGCCTGACATCTGCAGAGCACGTTATATTTCACATTTCAGCTTTTCAGTCAAGTTTGCAATAAAATCTAAAACTCTATTCTACGATAAATCTGTGCCAAAAAAAAAAAAGAAGAAAGTTAATTTTATTTACATATTTTAGCAAAACATCTCCCTGGGAATATGTGAACGAAAAAAATGCATTCCAGTTATTCCCTTTAGAGGAGGGTTGGCTGCAGCTTGATGAAATGAATCCTTTTAATTTGCATCTCATATAAAACATAATATGAAGTAATTTCAATTGGTAGAGAAAACAAAAGATTGAGTGTGTTTAGCCACTGCATTTGCTGACAGAACGTGAAAAAATACGACATTGATACATTGATGCTCAAATTAGTATTCAAACAAAACCATCAAATCCAGTCAGCCTAAATGTAGAAAAGAGGGACGACTGAAAGAAAAACAACAGCACCCATGGACACCTATAAACAAAGGATATGCTCGCTACTGTGTGCCTGCAGTTAAACAACAATGCCCTCTATTGGTGTGACGCTGCATCTGTTTCACCAACAAAGGCCATCGCACTAAGAGCAGACTGATGTGTTTTCCAGCACACTCAGCAGAAATATCACATTGAAGTGCAATCACCTCGAACCTCAAAGACTGCCCTTATTAACCTATAACTACCACAGAATGCTTTATTATTAATTCACAAACGTTATTCAACTATAACAGTCATTGCTGCCATAATCAAGGGGCCTTATTAGGACTTAAAACGTATTAATCAGTACAATAATGAATGAAACCACAGTAGGTAAGTGCAAGTGTAGCCAGCATGCCTCCAGCATTAGAAGTCTGCAGACTCACAGACAGCCTCTCACAGGTAAGTGTGTGTGTGTGTGTGCGTGGGTGTGTGTGTGTGTGTGTGTGCCTGCGTGCATGTGTGTGAATGAGGATGGTTTACAGGACCAGTGAAGGGGTTCTTGACAGGAATGCACATCGAGCTTCTCGTCTCCCTGTTGCTCTCTCTACTGAACCGGAACAGTGGTGCAGACAAACAGGGGCGCCCCGGAGAGTGTGGCGAGCTAAGTGAGTGAGCACAGAGGTTTAATATGACAGCTACACTTCTCGACTGCTGGTTCAGGGTGAAGAAAATGTCCTACACTGTACATCCGTAGTAGCATCATGGCAGATCAAACAACATGCCACTTAGAAATACTGAACTAGACTCGAGACAGGTGAAGGAGATTTGAATTGTGTGTGATTAGCCGGGTGTTGCTTACAGTGGTTATAAGCCAAAAACATTCTTAGTTGTAGTTTAAGGTTAAAGGTATACTATGCAGGATTTTCATTAAAGAAATTTATAGACCCATACACACAATAATCCCTCTCAATCATCACGTATGACCCACTAGAAGTGTGTGGCGGTGTCTGTATCTGCAGAGACCCTGCCTGTATTTTCTTATTTTATTCTTATTTCGCTGCTTTCTGTCCATTTTTGGGTGTCAGTCTTTGGGCAGTGTGTGTGTAGCCCCCAGCATGTGCAAGCACACATCCAAGAGGAAGCTACAAAAATGGCAGACACAGCAGCGAAAAAAAAAAAAATGTAACAAGACAAAACGGCAAGCGGACAAAGCTCGTTCTAAAACGAGAATGAATCTGGGATTTGCTTTCACTTTAGCTGTCGTATGGGGTGCTGTGGGTGGTACACTGGTCTGTGTTCTGGCCACTGTGGTCGGGGACGTGCGCTTCTGGTGTTGTTGAGCCAACTTTGTTGTGTTTACAAACAGTAAACAACAATTCCTGCATAGTACGCCTTTAACGTTGTGAGTGAATGACACCAAGGTGAGTCTAGAATATTGTGAATGGGGCAACTTTTGCAAAATATGTGTGTTATGCATAAACTTGAAGCCCTTCTTTTAGGTATTATTTATAAATGTACGTTATGAACAATCAACTTGTTTACTGGGTAGGGATGCACCGATACCGGATCGGTCCAAATAGCTGCATCGGGTATCTGTGACAATGGGGCCGATATATCAAATTCAATTATATGTTTATATACTATATACATTATATACTGGAATTATAATTTTGAAGTTTTAACTAATTTGTTGCTGCATTAAAAAAGTGTGCACTTGAATTGTAATTCCTGTTAATTTTGAAGATTTTTTACCAAGTTGTTGGTGTACGATTTATTATTTCAATAATGAATAACAACTCAGTAAATGTGTAACTCTGTATTTATTTGCTAGGAAAGCAATATTTAAGTAAAGCCTGATGTTGCCTTACACATAAAAGAATGATCCCAGTCACTTCCACACAGTGAGGCACACAGCTTATTAATTAAACACTGGGATCCAATCGGTACTCGGTATCGGCCGATACCCAAAGACCAAATATCGCTATCGGGACCGAAAAACTTGGATCGGTGCATCCCTATTACTGGGGGTAAAAAAAAATATTGCCATCTATACATATAGTGGTGCAAAAGGAATATGAAATAATTTAGTCCACGGCACCATTCATGGATATATTTTTGTTCATTCATGAATATTTCTTTGTTCATGATGTATTTTAGGACATATCTATTCTTGTCAGAAATATATTCTTGCTTGTGGAGAACAAAAAAGAGACACCATCAGCTGTATAACAGCAGACCGCCCCTCTTTGTTAAAGCTTCCAGTTCTGGTTGAAATATTGTATTTCATCATTTTAATCTCATAGCAGGACTAAACAACAAATAATACATACTGGTTACAATCTATAACAGAATTATACAGTGTTTCTCCACTTCACTCTGTTCCCTACTGTACATGCTTTTGCACATTGTTTGCTGCTTTTGTGGATGAAAAATTGATATCTTTTGGTATGCTTACACCATCCTGGCAAACAAGCTCTCTCCCACCTCCCAGAAGACCATAAAACACTTGCAGACACGGGGCAGGGGTGGGGGCAACAAGGCAAAGCAAGAATAGATGGAGAGAAATGGTAATAGCTGCACAATGTTAAATGGGATTATAGCAAAGATTTGCAGCTGCTGCTTTTACAAATGGTTTTGGCAAAGTTTAACAAAAATCTCCTGGAGAATTATTTGCCAATAAGTGAAAGGAAGCCTTCCCTGTTGACAATGTTCATGAATAATTTTGTTACACTTCATTTTCAAATACCGTGAGGAAAATTATAGGATGTATCTTTCATTGCCCCGTTTGAAAGCCTTGAGAGAGAAGCCATGCAATGCAGCCAAAAGACGTTATGATACATACCTGAGCAGAGCTATTAGCCCAAGTCCCATCCCCCTTTTTATTTCAATTAAAGCTCTTTCTTTGATTCAAAGGCATCCAAATCTAACATGTCTTTGATCTCCTAACCATAGGACAGACAGGAAAATAAGAGCATCTTTAAACGGGTGGAAAAGAAAGTTGTAATTCCAGAACAGGGGACAACTTCTTTCCCTGCTGTGGTTTTAACTGGCACAGGGGTACTTAAAAGACCTCACGCCTGGTTTGGCAGTAGTGAACAAAACAATCCACTATGAGAAAGAGAAAAAAAAACACATAGGTTGTAAGGGCCTGACAGGTTTCCTTTCATTCTGAATCTCACTTCCCCAAATGTGATTAATCAAGTCTCTCAATATGCACATAGAGAGGAAGGAAAAGCCTAAAAAGACAGAAGTTAAGTGCTATGAACACTGACACATCACTGCTAGGTGAAAGAAAAAAACGCTTTACAATTCTGCTGCACATTTTCTGATTAAACAAAGCACTTAAAAATCAAAAGGCTGTTGGATTCTCAGGAGAATTACAAGTTCCCCCCTGAAATAGTCCTGAATTGTTTTTATAAATCTGTGTTACTCCCCTGCAAGGAAAAAAACTGAAGAGTGTTTGTTAGAAAGTTGATATTATAACTGTGCCAATATTATGGCACATCAATCATGTCCTGTGAAATCAAATCAAATGCAGACTGTATATAAGATGTGGACGTAGTCACCGTGACCAGCGTGAAGTCATCTATTTGCTTTGTGGACTGCCGTTGTGAAGCCTCGGGTTTGACATTTTGGCCATCATGATATTGTTTTTTTGCAACCAAAAGTGACACAAGAGGGTGACGCTAAGTACAACCGAACGCTTAATAAGACATTTTTTGATGACCAAAATGTTACAATAAACTTTCATAAACTGAATACACACTGTGAAAGGGTTAAAGTTGTAAGATGAAAACATGGACAACTCCCAGACCGGACAACGCCGTGGTAGCGACCTGTCAATCACACAGTAGCCACGCCCTAAAGCATCCCCTGCTTTATGGTCTATTTGACTCTAAATGGGACCATAATTTACTAAATGAACATCATGCTGTATTGAAGAACACTTGAAATTAGCGATAAACACCATAACACCATTGGACTTCTTGCGACCAGAGGAGTTGCCCCCTGCTGGCTAGTAGACAGAATGCAAGTTTAAGGCTCCTACGCATTGGCTTCACTTCTCAGACCTGGAGGTTGCCACCTGATCAAATGTGATCCAAGAGAAAGAAAGAAATACTTCTATTTACTGAAAATGTTTCTCTTAACCTTTCTAAACTTTCATTTTATGTAAGATAATCTCATTCTTGGAAGCTAAAATCTCATTGCTCAATCTGTGAGCTGCCACCATACACACTCTGATCCTCTCTATTGCCCACCAGGGCATGCAGGAGCAGCTACATGACAGTCCCAGTGTGAGGGATTGTGGGTATTTTCTCCACTCAGAGTGCCGGATTATGGGCTGCTAACTGCTTTTGTATGAAAGAAAAACATCAGTGTGCACCGCGTCGGAGCCCCGGCGAACAACAGTCGCTCCCCGGAAGCCTGGCTGCTCTTTGATGTGCTGCTGAGCGGTGCGGGGCCACACAAAGTAGACGAGCACAATCAGTCATCTGTTAGAAAGAGACGAGTAGGCCTCAGCACCACAGAGGAGGTCACTCAACACTGGCTACAGACAGACACAGGCAGGAGGGGGAGACAGCACCAAGACCACACATTCACTCTTATAAAGTGTCTTCTACCTCTCTTTGTTCTCTGCATAAGGAAATAATCAACACATCATTTTGATAATGCTGGTGTTTATCTGTTGTGAGTAATATTAATCCGTTTAATCACTGTTCTGTGACTCAACTGGATCTCTGAGCATTTTCATGCCTTTCCTCTCAGCGCTTTATATGATGCAAGCATGCATATTAAAGCAAGGCAGCCAGCTGTGAAAACAGCTTAATTAGTAGTAATCACTTCTGATGGAACATGTTTCCACTGTTTGCCTCCATTAGGGATGCCTTATTTCTCTTATTCTATCAGCCAGCCTCGTGTTCAACCGCTGCCACTCTGTGCCAGGTGGGGCTGGTGGAATGATGAATGTGTCCCAGAGGTAGGGCTGGGCGATATTGAAATTCTCCGTCTGACGATATTGCTTTAGGAAAAACAACAACGTAAGAAATGATTGTCCAAAAATAGCTGAAGAGAGAGACACACGTAGATATAAATATCTATGGACGCATATGTTGCAATACCCAAGTGGTCGCAATGTATAGGTACAAGTCGTAGGCGCTATTTTACACGGGGTATGCTGAGATCAATACATATTTTCTTTACATTTAAAGCTTCGACTGAGGTTTTCAAATGAAGCTTTGAATGTCTGACGTCATATTTTATGACGTCATCACTGTAACAAAATTGGAAAAATATGATTTTGTGTTATTGTGCTTACATAAATGTAAGTTATGGTGCAGTTATATTGCTGCCAGACCATCCCGTTGATACGTGCCTCTTTTTGTGTGCGGCAAGCCGAAGAGCAAACTTTTGTTTGATCACAGTGAAAATTTGGTTTTTGAAAGGCTAAACGCCAACAAAAACGGATTGAAGCAGAATATTTTGTCAGATAAAATCTTTTTTTTTTTTTTTTCAATCATTTTGACTTCTGGATTGAAACAATTACAGAGACAACTGAGTGCTGCATTGCTCGCTGTGTGTGAGAGAGAGAAAAGATGGATTATTGCACGCAATGTTTCGAAACTTTGAATTTTTCGGAGTTTGTTGGATAGTGAGTTTTAAAATGGGAGCGCATATTTGTGGTTTCCGACTTTAGTCCCGATTTGTTTAGTGCACACCTTAGAAATCATTTCGTGCATGTACTCTGGCTCTCCTTTTCGATTTGATTTAAAACCACAGAATCGCAAAAAAGGTGCATTTGCATTGCGTAATTTGGGTAATTATGTACAACATCAGACTTATGCTAGCATGTTGTTACTTTTCTTGATACGCTACAACAATGCGGTGAAGCACAGAGAAAGCAAGAGAAAAATAGAAAAAGAGAGACAAATATAGCGTAAAATTCCTAACAGGTGCTGCAGAATTGAATATCGTTCTGTTATTGTGGACAGGTGAGGACCATTATCGTGGCCGACCAATATATTGAACGATAATCTCGTCATATCGCCCAAACCTACACAGAGGTGGATTTCTGTCTCTAAAAACCTTCTTCAAAATATAAGTTTGCACTGCCCCCATGTGAAAAAAAACAGAGGCATTCATTTATCAACAGTACAATTATCAGTACTTCACAAGAGTGATCCTCACTTTCATGGACAAATTGAAGAATATTTTGAATTTTTTTCTTGTAAAAATGATTACACAAAGGCATTAGAACACAATCCAAAGGTCAATATGACAACGTTTTCATCTCCCACAGATCAAACTGCCTGTACACTGATGGAGAGCCATGAGAGCTGGTGATTTAAACAAGGAGGAATCAGTGGTATTAACAAATCATTGAAGCCCAAGAAAACTGAAGCTAATTTAAGGCCCATACGTTTGATTTACAGCACCTATTTCCACTTCCTCTTACCATCTAACCTGACAAAGTTGAATCAATGGTAGCAATTGGTAGTACGGCTTCAGTTCAGCTCTTCCCATACTGTTCAACAGAAGATTTATCGAGAGGGCGGGGTCTGCATTGGGAGAGACGAGGAGAATGATGGACAGATGTGAAGAGCACGAGAAAGTCTTCAAACTGGAATACATTTCAAGCGGTGGCCTTAAAGGTTAGAGAAGCGGGCTTGTGACTGGAAGGTCGTTGGTTCAATCTGGACCGGCAGGATAAACCTGCATGGGGAAAGTGAAAAAGCAGCACTTGCCCCTCCCTCATTACCACCACTCACGGACCTTTAAGCAAATCTCTTAATCCCAGTTGCTCCAGTGGAGCTGCTCAGTGGCCAGCAGATCGGACTGTGGTTGTACTGGGCAGCTTTCAGGTGTGAATGTGTAACTTTGTGAATCTGATCATGGCGTTCCTGAAAAAGAGAGGCTTCCTCTCAGTAAAACTCTCCTCTGAATAAATAAAGGTGAAAAAAAGATTACCTGGGCCTGATAAAAAATGGAAACTGTTTTCCACAGATAACTTTTAAACTTATAATTACTGATACAAAATTAATTCACGTCTGCCTTCACAAACTACTAAACCAATACAGCAATGACAAAATACAATATTTGTTTCATATAGCATACTCATTACCATTAAGTATACACTACACATTGGCTAATTTACATATTGTATACTGTTTTGGCATGGCTGTCCATTTCCTTGGCTGTTTCAGTCATCAGGATAGACCAAAGTGCTGTTGATGTGTGTCTATTTTAGTTGTGATGCATTTCTCTTGCAATGAATCTTGCATCTCTAAGGATCCTTAACCATCCTCCGTCCTTGGCATTGGGCCATTAGATATTATCTCACACATACACACATCATGGAGGACACAAATCGGACAAAAGCAAATGAGAAAACCTGCAGATTATAAGAATATTGACATACAGCAGTGTTTCCCACACATAGACTTTATTTGGACGGGCCGACCAGGTATATTAACGGCCGCCCAAGTATATTTGGTGAGGCAGTTTAGCGATTTTTAATTTTTTTTATCCATCCGAGAGAACGATGCAATCCGTAATCGCTTGACAAGTGGCGGCAGGACACTGCGAAGCAGTGGGATCCGGTCGTGTCTAGAAGGTAAGGTTTTTTAGGTTCGGAGAAAAAGTTGTTTCACAGACATTTTATAAGAGCATCAGGTTTTGCACATTACTGAAAACTATGGTAAATTAACAAATTAACATAAAATAAAAGAATATATTCTCGTAGATAGAAATAAATAAGTAGAAACTGGTGGCCATGTGCTTAAAATGACCATGCTTTATCAGTGTTGCCTATGCGGCCTCACTATTTTGAATCTTTTGCAAAATTGGTCTACAGTAAGTGCAGTGACTAATACAACTATCAAATAACAATAAACCGTACGACATCTACCGTATGTCTCTTTGCTGTTTTACTTTATTACCGGATTGTTCCACTACTGAAAGGCCACTGCATGGAGCCATTTGCAGGTGGACACGCTGTGTATATGGCACTATAAAAGTCAGTCTGCCATACATGTTTGAGTGCAATTACAAAGGATATTATGTAAACCTATTTGTGTTCCACGGTAATAGTATTACTACCGGCTTGTCAGTGACCACTTGACAGACGGAATGGACTTCCTATCACGCTCTATCCGTCACACAAGCAGCCCATACCCATGCTAGAAACATATGCCCAAAGGAAAGGACACCATTACAGTCAATACAGTTCAGCATTTTATCTGAGTGGACGTTACTGTGCATGGGAATTAGCACTAGGTTCATAGAGAACTATGCCTGTGTGTGAGTGTGTGTGTGATTCAGAGAGAAAGATTGACTTTAATCTTGAATATAAAGTCACAAAAATCTCAAAATCACTAGATAGACAAGATAAACAAAGACATCCAAACTGTTTAACAGTATTATACCATATATTTTCAATGAGGGAGAGCTTCATGTACTGTATTAGTGTGTGCTTTAGATAAGATTAGCATGGCCTATCTTATTGACAAAGTGTGCATATTTGGGCTAGTGGAAGTGTATAGCCATGATTGGTTTATTCACATTGGTTGTATATTCCAACAGCATTTACACAGGGATGCACATGCATGCCAAATGCATGGAAATGACGCGATACTGTATATTTTAAGGTCACGTTCAATTGCACGTTGCAAAATAACCCATAAGAGTTTATTTGGATGTATATTACTGTATATTTCAGCTATTTTAAATGATCTTTTGTCGTATCAAAAGACCACAAAAGTACATTACAGTTTCAAAGCATCCATGAAAGGCTTTGTAAATCCATTCAACATGTTTGCTAAGGACATATACAAAGCTTTTTTGGTAAGAAAACAATGAATGCAAACAAGACTGTTTGACTCCAATGAAACTCTACAGTATGCGTATTCACATTGATCTTATTCAATCTGTTCACTTCAAAGTCCGTCCGTGCAGATACTGAGGTGGAGAGACGAGGCAGTTATAGGTAGGGAGGGAAACACTTCACGCACACTAAGACATTAGTCCGATTATTAGACAATAAGCAGCAACAACCACTTAGGAGAAACACAACGGACACAACACAAAAGAATGATACTTCACCGACCAACCTGTCCAAGTTGCATTGATGAGTTGTGATGCAAGCCGCCTGCCCGCTGTTGTATCCTCCTCCACAGGAAATCCAATAGGAACGCTCAGTGTCACTAATGCCCTCCGCCAAACCAGGAGAAAACGCTGATCAATGCTCAGCAATCAGCAGATTGATCACACATGATATCACTGGCCAAATCAAGATAGATAACGTACTTCCCTTCGTTTCTCAATGTGCTGCTGAGCCAACAGGTGCTTTTTCACATCACTAATAATTACACAAAGACACTGCTGAGATTTTTAACCCAGAACTCATTAAGAAGCCAAGAGAGACAAAATATAATGTGTAATTCAATCATGATTTGTAGATACTGTAGTTTTCGTGATGATATCTGATCAGCTGCCAAAACCTGAACAAGAGGTCAGTTGCTATTTATAAGCTGCCAAGGATAGCTTCAAAGAATGCCTTATGTAAAATGGCTTAATAAAAATGGCCAAAGCCAAGATAATTTAGAAAATTAATTTCCCGATAATTCTATTTTCTTTTCCTCCTATCTCTTTCATTCTCCTCTTCCTCGGTGCTGGTTCTCACAGTCCTGCCTTGCGGCCAGTAAGTATATGCACCATGAACACATTTAATTTTCCCTGTTAGTCCACAGCGCGGCCAGAGGTGAGCTTTAATAAGGATCAATGGCACTTTATCTGGGACAGGACCCGCTCCCGTGCATGCAAATCACAACAGCAGCAATGGATTCAATTAAAAAGAGAACCTCCAACCACCGGCACTGGAAATTCAATTAAAGGATTTATGCAAAGGTTCACTGGCTTTTTGTGTTGCTGTTTCTGTTTATGTAATGAGCTTTTCATATCAAGAATCAATACGTAATCTGGAGCGGGGCCATGGGGAGGGTGGAGGGTTGCTTTCTCATATGCATTTTGGATATAACTCAAGAGCAGGCGTTTCTATAGAGCAGTTAGCAGGATATCTGACCACATTACTCCACCCACTGGAGTCTCCTCACCCTGTGGTGTTCTCTTGGAACTGGTATAATATGTCCCATGCTAGAGCAACATATTACGTTTATGTTATGCATTGACCGGGACACACTTGGAAGTACAGTGATCCTCAGTAAAACCACTTACAGGATCCTCCTCCATACCAGCAAAGAAGCTAAAAGGCTGGGGCCCCTGCAGCCGCCCCAGTGTGCACCCTGAGGTGTGTGTTTTAGCCTAATGAAATGGGATCTCAATAGACAATAATCCTTGTAACAAGATTGAACGGGGACACCCATGTCAATATTAGCAAATGGGATTGCTGGCTTTTCGTGTTTGTGCGCTCACACACACACACACACACACACACACACATGCTGTCTGTATGCTCTCATACCTGTGTGCCCATCTGTGTAAAAGTGCTCTCTGGTTGCTTCTCCACCTAGGTTTTAAGTGGAACACAAAAATAAGAGTGTTCTGGCCGGACCTCAAGGCTGTGGGTGGGGACCCATAACATTTTTCCACACCTACACGATTAGAGGATTTAAGCCCCCCTGAAGTTCCTCAGAAGTTTTTGATTAATCTGCCACAGATGCGCCAAGAGGGGTTGTTCCAAGATAGAGGTGTGGAGAAAAAAAGGGATGCTGTGTCGACAGAAAAAGGGTGCATAAAATAAAAAGCTGTACAATAAATAGCTGGCTAGTTAATGAAGACGGGCACAGACATTAGCTACCCCACTACTTGGCACCACCAGAATATCTGCCACAGTGGCAGTCTTACAATTCAGTAACATTACTTCGAAGGTACTAAAAGGTTTCTGTTCTGTTTTTAGGGTGTGGCACTAATGTGTGTGTGTGTATGAGAGAGAAAAAAGACAAGAGAATGTGAACAGTTGAATCACGTGGAATAGAAAATAGGGCTGCATAATTAATTGAAATTTTATCTAAATTGCAATATGGACTGCTGCAATTTTCAAATCGCAGGAGGGGCAATATTTGTTAAAGCATTACAGTGTATTGAAACGTGTTTCTAACTGATTGCAGATAAATTAGAAATATTTTACAATAAAATGAAAATAAATACACTACCACCAAAAACCACAGCTTCAGAAATAACCACAGAGCTGAATCACCTCACTGAAACAATGTCAATTAAACACACAATTAAAAATTATAATTTGGACCAAAGGACTGTTGCATTAGATTGTACATGGCTGTCTGTTTTTTTGTCTACTCATTCAGTGTACTGTGTGTACAGACATATTTGTATTTTATTCAAATTTAAGCATGAGTTTGAGATTTATTAGTTCGCACAATAAAACAAAGCAGCAGAAACACAACAACATAAGAAAAGAAGCAAGTTGTGCAGGTGAGATTAAAAACACCCTCGGGGCTTATAGAAGGAATCTCACCTCAATAAGCATTATTATAAGCAAATACAAGGGATATAATCATCAAAAATAAACAAACAAGAAAAACATAAAAGCAAATGTAAAGTAAGCAAACATAAATCAAGTTAGATATAGAGTCACTTTTTGGATCTCTTCAATAAAAGCAATCAAAATAACTTTATCCATGCGCACACACACCACGGAGAGCCAATGTTGAGTGCTCTATCCTACATCCTATCAGCACTCTCAGTGAAGGAGAGGGACGAGATGTGGAGCAAAAGAAGACTAAAATTACCATCTGTATGAAAAGTGAAACTAGACAGTCTATTCACATCCTGGCCCGGCTATAAATAGGGTAACACACACAGCTAATGTGGTGGATTAGTAGCAGGAAGCAGACAGGCAGTCATCACAGCCCTTGTCCTCCTCAGCCCACCAGGCCCTGGATCCCAGCAGACGTCACCCTATCTACCAAACCAGTATCAGCCCGGGGCCGCATCCATTCACAAAAGCAGCGCCATACAACTCTCAGCCCCACAGTGTCATTCAGAAAGTGGGGAAAGGGTCCCGTTTCAGTAGTTGATATTCTGTCAGGATGTTACTTCCCCTTTCCTCGTCATTGCACCATATAAAGTAAGTGTGTAACACTATCCACACCTAAGGGCCTCTTTTTCATATTTATATAGAGGTTGATGGTAAGAGATCAGAGCTTAAGTGCCCATGTTTTCTTAGATTCAATTACCAAAGCTCTGTCTCTTACGATGAGCTCTGATTGATGGATATACCCCTGTACAGTTCTTGGTTTGGCTCCAACCTCATTTGCTCCAGACAACTAAAATACATGACAACAAGTCAACATAAAACACTGTTGGGGAGGAATGATGCATTTAATAGAAATCACATCTTGCTCCATTTGTGTTGCAAGTAATGTTATTATTTATTAATGTGTTTATATTGCTACGGTTTATAGTTATCTTTTTCATCATCTGTTTATGGGATGCAGCGAGTGCAGTAAACGGTGACGCATCTGCATAAAAACAGTAATTGCTGTTTTGTTTCACTGAAACAGTGAATGCAGCAGCCTGCTGCTTCATCCTGCTAACAGTGGACTGCCAGTAGACACTCCCTCACCTTTCCCTCCCTCCTAATCACCAATTAGGACTCCATTAGTCTGGCCTGGCAGCTCATTTGCTCTGGAGGCGGCTGAGGGGGCCTGGTGTGTGGGACCTCTGCCCACTGTGTTCCGCCCCAGCGACCACGGCACCACACGGCTGTCACGGCAGCACTGCCACCATGTCTCCCTGTTCCACAAGTGAAAGTCCCTTTCCTCCTCCCTCACCACTTCCTGCCTAACAATGCTTTGCCGGAGAAATCCTCTTCCGCACTGGCAGGCTGCGCACAGAGACTCCCCCTCTGAGGATGGAGGGGCGCAGGAGATGCGAGAAGGAGGCGAAGGGGGGGAGCAACTAGAGGACACTCGACGCAAGTCTGTGGAGCCACTTGTTAGGCACTTCATTAAATGTCCGTCCCCATGGTGAACGGGTGAGGTGGGACCCTTATTAACTGAGTAGGGAGACATCCTTCAAGAGCTGGGAGATGGCTTACAGCCCCAGTGCCAGCTGCCTGAGAAGGCTTGTGGGGAGCAGGGGGGAAACGCAGGACAGCCAGAGGTAGAGCGATGGTGGGGAGCTGGGGAAGGAGTTTGATGAGAAGGGGAGCAGGGACTGAGTCGCATTCAAAGCACTAAACAGCCCCTTAGCAACATTGTGAAATTACCCCACTGGCGCGCAAGACGAGGCCCAAAGCTCTCAGGAACTTGTTAAAAGGCGCCGGCCCCCTCTCCCCCTCCCCACTGCTCTCTTGGCTAATGTCACACCAGTGGGCCTTGGTCAAAAGTTCAGCATGCGCGTATGTAAAAAGGAAGGTGAGAGCCAAAGGCAGCAGACAAGGAATGAGACAAGGATGTTTGTGTGTGTGCACGTGCAAAAGGACATGTGTCTACTGTACATGGCTGGGTTGTCTGGGTGTGTGTATTTCTGTGTACTACTGGATTATTACAAGCTTGATGCAGGTAGGAAACAGTCCACTTGCATTTCAGTTAAACCGAGGCCACTTGAGACAATTTTAATTAGGTTTGTCGAAGTTAACGCGATAATAACGCGTTAATGCAAATTTGTTTTAACGCCACTCATTTCTTTAATGCATTAATGTAATTTCAGATTTCAGAGGTTGTAGCTGGCTCAGTTTTAAAGCTAGAGTGAAGATCTTGGTATCATATGAAGGTACACAACATGAGGAATCCATTGGTACCAACCATGTTATACAAGCTTGTCACAAAGGAGGCTAAATAATGCTCCAAACTTGCGCTAAATTTTGACAAGGAAAAACTGTCATGACCATTTTCAAAGTGGTCCCTTGACCTCTGACCTCAAGATATGTGAATGTAAATGGGTTCTATGGGTACCCACAAGTGTCCCCTTTACAGACATGCCCACTTTATGATAATCACATGCAGTTTGGAACAAGTCAGAGTCAAGTCAGCACATTGACACACTGACAGCTGTTGTTGCCTGTTGGGTTTAACATGTTATGATTTGAGCATATTTTTTTATGCTAAATGCAGTACCTGTGAGGGTTTCTGGACAATATTTGTAATTTTTTTGTGTTGTTAATTGATTTCCAATAATAAATAAAAACATACATTTGCATAAAGCAAGCAAATTTGTCCACTCCTATGTTGATAAGTGTATTAAATACTTGATAAATCTCCCTTTAAGGTACATTTTGAACAGATAAAAAATGTGCAATTAATTTGCAATTAATTGTGATTAATTATGGACAGTCGTGCAATTAATTGCAATTAAATATTTTAATTGATTGACAGCTGTAATTTTAATCAATGGTTGCTTCTATATTAGCAAGGCTGCTTTTCCTCTGCCTTTTATTTCCACTCCCCGTTTATCAAGCTTGTTGGAGGATCAGGAAAATATGAACAACTTCCTGCCATGGTAGAGGAGCGTGAGTGAGTAAGCCGGTTCAGTATGATCGGTATGAAATTGACAAACAATACAATTATGCTGTCTTTTCGTAAGATGTGTTATGTGTTATAAGTATTAAGCTTGACTTGCCTGACCACCACGTCTTTCTTAAATGCATTAAGGATATACAATCACTGTAAGCAATTTTGTCAAGTGAGCTCTAAGCAAATCAAATATAGCTAATGTATATTTTGGCTTTCTTTAGTTTCGTTTTGTTATCCCATTTCCAATATGCTGGCATCTGCAGTCTCTGTAATCTCCATGGATCCCAGGAGCATGTACAAGCAATTAAAACAATAGCATCTTTACGCCCCTGCAACCAATAAACAAGCTAATGTCACTGCTCTATAAAGACACTTGGCGTCTGGGGCAATACCCCAGCTGGATTAGAACACAGCTCTGTGCTTTTAATACCCCGCCATAAAGAAGGTTTAAAGAAATGCATGCACATTATTAAAGAGACTCCGAGGAAATAATATCAAATACATAACCAAGACAACACACTGAAGTTAGGGTGTAAATTCACACAGCATCCCATTTAAACTGAAGTTTATTTATCAACACTCATTCTGCATTGTTGGTGCCTTGGGAGAGTTCTTAAAGTTAAGTTCATTTTGAGGGAATCTTAAATAGTTATTTCTACCTCTTATTTAAGCAACGCACACTTTAAAATGAGGGCAACTTCCGTCTACTGTCTGCTCAATATTAAACCGTCTCAGTGTAAAAAAGGATTGAGGGTGATATAACAGCCAGCAGTTAATGAACTGCAAAACATCCAAGGGCTCAGTTTTGCCATCAGCTTGAGCCCGAGGCCCTGAGTCTTACCAGAAATGGTTGTTTTGTGGTGCTGACGGGGCATTGGCAAGGGAATCTCCAGCCCTGACCTCTGGAGGGGAACGAGAGAGCCATGAGAGCCCACACAGCCAAAAGGTGCCATCTGGGTTTGAACCTGAGAACTTCCCTCTGCTCAACCACACCACAAGCCCAAGGGCAAGGAAGTCCTTTCCATGAGTCAGTACATTTTCCTGACAATAAGAAGAGAAAAGCATTGGAGGACATGTGTACAGGGTGTATATTATGAAAAGAGAGCGAGAGAGAAATGGAGAGAATAGTGGTGTTGGTGAGAGGAGAGACATGAAGTGTGTGGAACCACATCTCAGATTCCTAATACGCTGCTTTCGTTGGCCTTGCCCCAAAGGTTTAACAGTTCTGTCCTGGGAGCAGCGCCTTCAGTTTCCTCTTACTCTGGCAGACCATGGGTTTGTCTTCGCCCCGTTCTCTCTTTCCTTTTCAGATTACATTTTATTCTGTGTTTTACGAAAGGTCTGATGGGACTTTCCTTCACCCCAGGTAAATAAGCCATGCAGCTGGGCAAACAGAACCCCAACCTAGCACCGGGGTCAGTGTAAAATTGGGTAAGAGGAGAATGAAAGAGACTTAGAGAGAGCGAGAGAGAGAGTTAGAAAAATGAAAATAGTATATGTGAAATGTACACACACACACATACACACACACGTACAATGTTCCAGGTTCTGCTCTGGGCAAGGAGACAAGCTCCACAGCCTCCAAGGCCAGGTTATGCAATCTTCTGCTTAAGTGATGGAAGAACTGGCCAAACTGAGCTCAGAACGATCCTCAGGGCATGAACAGAACGTGGCAGAGAAATTCAGTCAAGACAGACAAAGAGCACATCTTGAAGAGTGAACTAAACTAAAAGATTCTGTCTGAAGTGAACCCTCATCCATGGCACAACTAAACCGGCATGTGTTCTTCCCATGCTGATGTATCACGCCATCGTGTTCCCAAAAGCTTGCCTCTTTCGTGCCGATGTGTACTCAATAGCATTAAATATGTAGTATGTATGTTTACAATTATTTCTATATCAAGTATTGGAAGAGTAGCCATTGAGATTGAAATATACCCAAATGAAGTTAAATAACTGATGACAGAAAAGGTAGCAGCAGTTTGAGTAACTTCCTCAACCCACTTGTGCTTGTGGCCATCCAAAAAGCGTGGTGACAGAGCTTGTTTTGGTGCATCGCACTGTAATAGGCCTTTCACACAGAATGCGACAACGGCACCACTGCGCTCTGAAACACATTATATACAACAACAGTTTTTCGCCGCGGCGAGCAAAGCGTGAGAGTGCAGCTCGCTGTGCGCTGTGGGCGAAGCCCACTGTGATGTGCGATGAACCCAGCGGTGAGTGTAGCGCAAATCACGTTCTATGTGAAAGGCCCATAAGACATGGGCACCAGTCTGCTGATACAGCAAGAGCTGAACTATAGCGTTCTAAACATTGAACTAAGGAAAGACCCGTTTCTCTTTACTGAGAACTAGTCAGCATAACAGACAATGAGCCCCTGTTTAAAGAAGCGTTAACAACAGCAACCAGCTTGGAACTCCTTTGGTCAAGGAGAGGTTGGCCGAGACCACAAGAAGAGACCTGCTGTTCTAATGCTTTTGTCTGAGAAGGCAAGCCCAATTTTCTGTGTCAAAGGGAGAACATACTGCTCTCTTACTATTGTTAGAAACACCATTGAAGGGGAGATGAAATAGAATGCATGCTTCTTTGTTTCGCAAACTGGAAATCAGCACCTTGGAGGGAGGCTACAGCTCTCACACATGAAGGATACTGGCACACTGCAAAACACTGTAGCTGATATAGGACAGTCACCTTTAATGTCAGGTATTTTGCTCTTTTGTGAAACTGTTGCAGCAATCACATATTACTAGTACTAGTAATCATATAGATTTTATGATTTTTTTCATGCTGAATCCCATGACAAAAAAAGTGCAAAATGGAAAGAAATCATGGCCGCTGTAAACTACTACATTGCAATGCCGGTTAGCGGAGTTGAAAAGGCCGGATTCAAAAGACTCATTAAGACACTTGATCCAAAATATGAACTGCCTGGTCGCAATTTTTTTGTGGAGAAAGCTCTACCGGAGTTATACATTTCCGTGAGAGAAAAGTTGGCCACCCAGCTATCAAAGGTGACCCACTTTTCCACATCTACCGATCTGTGGTCCAGCAGAACGTGTGAGTCATACCTGAGTATCACTGTACATTACATCGACAAATGGGAGTTGAAGAGTAATTGCTTTCAAACGAGCTTCTTCCCGTTTGATCACACGGGCGAGATAATCGCGCAAGGTTTAAAGGATGCTCTCATGTCATGGAATTTAAAAGAAGCTCGTCAAGTGTGCGTCACCACCCATAACGGGGTTAATATAATCAAAGCTGTGAGCCTGAATACGTGGACAAGACTGCAGTGCTTTGGTTATAGGCTGCACCTCGCAATTGGTGAGTCTTTCTACACTAGTGGGAAAATAATAATTTGTATTATCAGCAATGTTATAACAGCTTACTGGTAAACATAACAAGAAGTTACTTTACACTTATTACATGCCATTTAAAACTGTGTGTGTGTGTGTGTGTGTGTGTGCGTGCGTGCGTGCGTGCGTGCGTGCGTGCGTGCGTGCGTGCGTGTGTATTATGTATTTATCAAAATATATAAAGCATGTATTACCAGAAAACTATTTGGTTAAAGTGAATACTGTTTTGTTAAATTGAACTTGTGATTTCCCCCTTTTTGGATGCAAGATTAAAATTGTTCCAATAGAAACCACTAATGAATATAAACAAGAATGTTTTAATGCAGACATATGCTGCAGGGACTACAAGATACATCATATTGGTGTGATTTCTATGCATCAAAGGGTTAAATCAAGCATTTATGAAGTGCTTAGAGGATATTTGAAAATATTGCGATATATATCGTGTATCGCAATATAGCCTTAAAATATTGCAATATTGTTTTTAGGCCATATCACCCAGCCCTATGTGTAATACACAAGAATATTTGCAAGGCTTCTTAAAAAGAGCAGAGAATGATTTCAGGAAGCAGAAAGAGCAGAGGACAGGTGGAGAGTTGAGGAATCATGAAAGGGAACAGCTCAGCAACTGGGCAAGTGCTGTTTCACACACAGTCAGTGCTGCCAGGAAAAATATTTGTATTCTGAATGACGGATGTAGTACATAGAGCCCTGCTTTACTTTTATGAGTTAACCCTTGTTTTCCATTACCATTCTACATGGCCTCTTTTCAAAGGTTAAACCTAGGTATAGTGCTTGATAAAAGGGGAGTAAATGCTTTAGATGAAATATAGCCTTTTGTATGAAATGAAAAAACTTTACTATGTTACTATGACTCCAGGATAAAGACATCTTGAGAAATACTACAACTATAGAAAAAAAACATGTTGAGTAAACTTTGGCGTACCTGGTGCAAACTATGACAGGGCTCCAGACTGTGATCAAACTGGTTACATATGCAATCATTTTTGTGAGTGTGTGAGTTAAATTTCACCTAGTCGCATTCATGCAAGTGCATGATGATCATTATCATTGGTGTCCCCACCAATGCGGAGACTGTCTATTCCATTAACCGCCTCCAATGGCTCAAAAGTCAAATTGACAAGCAAGAATTGGGCAGTTGCGGGCACGTGGGGAGGGTTGAGCTCACGCTCGTTACAGCCCCGTGCACGCGGAGCGGGAATGCTGCCATACGAGGATGCTTTTCCACTCGCGGACACTGTTCTGTGTGTTTGTATCACGTGCATTAGTCTGGTTTCTTTGCATGCGGGTTTTGAGACTAATTAAATGTCAAACGCGTGTACAGCATGTGATTCACGTGTACGTAACGACGTAGAACTTTAGGAAACAATCCATTTAGCTGTTATCACGTTCCAAAAATGAAGCAGTCTATAGCTGATTGTTTTAAAAAGCTAAATGAAGAGAGAGAGAGAGGAGAAGGCTGGTGATGGGGAGGGAGAGACAACGAGAGGTTCTGACTCAGACACTGCAAATGATGAAAGTGCAGGCAGGGAGAGACGGACTGAGCCAGTGTCATTGATCAATACAATGCTGTACCAAATAAAAGGTGCGACCAAATCATGTGCTGGAGCGACCAACTGAGAAAGCTGGTAGCACCAGGGCTACCAATGGATGAAAAGTAGATATAATGATTATGGACTGAGAACACTTTATCTGTGCATAACAACCGATAACTGCAGAAGTGTTTTAATGCTATTTCATGAAAAATATAATTTCATCACTTCTATAAATTTTAGATACTGTTGGATGTCCATCATGTCTGAATATCACCGTCTCATTTATCATCTTTCCAACAGATCTGGCAGGAGGATTTCTTGATCTTAATTCTGGCCTAACGCAACACATTGTTGGGTTGTTGGCTGTTTCGTGCTGACCTGAGGATACCATGATCCAAAGGACATGATGATGAGGGATCCCAGAATTTACAAAATATAACTTTCTCCAGCTCTATACTGCTCATAAGACCATTTCATTGTCATTTTGACATTTCAGAGTCAGTTCATTCGATTTCAGTGTTAGTTTATATATGAACTAAAAAGTGTAACCAACAGAACTAAGACAAATACAACTAGATGACAGACTTGTATAAGTCACAAACATAAAACAGAGCACTTGCTGTGTATATGCAACAGATGGATCTGTTTAGTAGCTCTAGGCTCGTTCATCTGTTCACAGTATTGCTTCTGAGTGTGAGCATGAAGAAGTATAAAACGGAGATAAACGCAAGCCTTGCAGGCACAAACGGGTGGAGAGGAACCAGTGCCAGAGAGACGGAGCGAGACTTAGCGTTGGCAGAGCATTGGGATGTTTTCACAGCACATTATGTTTGAGTACACATCAAACATGCCACGCGCCGCTCTTTGATTGTCTCTGGTGAAGCTGTTTTCTGACAGGTGTTAGACGAGGTCCCTGGGTAGAAAGGCGAGCATGCTGTAAATACACACTCGTAATGACACATCACGCACTTGGCAAATAGAAAGATGACAGGGACCTCCCTGATGATGTTTATGTCGAGGTAAACTTTGTGAAGGCAACACAATTGATATGCCGTTTATTCTGTAATCGGATAATTGTAGAAATATAACAGTGTCAAGCTTTTAACAGGCACACTTGTTAACATTTGAATTTCCCCGAGCTACAAATCTTTGAATGAAACTAACTACAAAACAAACGCCAGCTTCTTTTCAGCAGCATTCATAAAAAGCTTGGCTGTATATTGGATAAGTAACGCTTCCCTCTTTTGGCCAGCCTCGCTGCTTTGCTACACCAACAATAAGAGCCAAAACCTGTTTAACATTGATTTGATGAGATCAGGTTTACACTAAACAGACGCCATACAGAAAGAACAGACCAGACCACATGTATTGAGTATTTTCTCAGTGTCTGTTATTACTGTATGTTCAATACATCTCGTCGTCTCTGCGCCTGTTTCCATTCCCTCATCATCCCAGACCACAGTGAGGTAGATATTAGACAATCTTCTAATTAACAGTAAAACCACAGTCTAGTGGTCACATGTGTAATTTCTCCGTAGGACACATTCTCCACCTCCAGTGTTCTGTGTGTGGAAGCTATGGGCTGTAATCGCATTGCCCCTTACGCTAGAATAACTGTGAGTACTTTCTTGGCAAAGGCGTCCACAGCTCAAGGGTTACTGCATGGTCGATCCTCCAGCGGGGTCCTTTCCATTCTGATTCAATCAATCTTTATTCCATCCACTGCCAAAATCAATTGCACTCCGCCTGGGATGCCTGGTTAAAATGTGGGGAGGCACAAGAGTCGGGGCGGGCTACTCCATGCTACAGCTATATCTCAACACTCTGAAAGGGTTCCCTCACTCAGTAGACAGTGTAATGTGTAGGACCAGTCCCACGCCTCTGATCACACAATCACACTTCATATTATATGTATAATGTAAACATAATACATTTTTAATATTTTTTTAATTTTATTTACTTTATTTTTTTGGTATATTTGTTTTTTGTTTGTTTTACGCAGTATGAATAAGGTCACTATAAACTATTAGGGATGCACCGATACAACTTTTCCAGTCAGATACTGATCCGATAGCAGTATTTAATTAATAAACTGTAGGGCTCACTGTGTGGAAGTGACTGGGATCATTCTTTTATGTATAAGGAAACATCAGGCTTGACTTAAAGATTGCTTTCCCAATAAATAAATACATAGATATACATTTACTGAATTGTTATTCATTATTAAAATAATAAATCATACACCAGTAACAGGAATTACAATTGAAATGTAAACCTTTTTAATGCAGCAACAAATTGGTCAAAACTTAAACAGGAATTAAAATTCCAGTATGAAATGTTTATAGTTTATAAACATAGAATTGAATTCAATAGATTGACTCCATTGTCATGGATACCCGATTCAGTTATTTGAGTCAGTATGGCCCGATATCCGATCCATTATCGTATCGGTGCATATAAATATAATAAATTCTACATAACAAAATAGATGGATAACAAAACACTTCGGACTCGTCTGGACTCGCACAAACTCGCAGCACGCATGTGCAAGCATGAGACGGTCGTGGAGGAAGTGTTTTAAATAGTACAATTTTGGCAGAAATGCGTGTGTTTGGGAAGCACTTAGCATACGACTGGATAAACGAGAAATGGATTATACTGCACGAGTTGAGTGAGAGTTTGTAAACTGCTTTTTATATAGTTTTGCTGTTGTTAAACCTGGATTCCATTTACCTCAATTCATGGAGGATTTACTCCGTTTGTGTCGGTTTCTGGATTCTCCATTCACCGTGGATGCATGTGAGAAAAATAAAGTTTTCTTCAAGAATTCAAGGTAACACGCAGCGAGTAATTGATATGCAAATGGTCATATTAAGGGTGAAGTATTCCTTTAAAGTGCTAGCTTAGCTTGGCTTAAAACAAAGTTTCTGTGTTGGACTTTGTTTTCAGCTTGTATCAGTGGATCTGTTTTACACAGTAAGCGCGTTCGGCAAAACTCAACAAACTCTTGATGTTTGGGTGAATCTGTGAACAAAGGCAACCAAGCCTCTTCTTGTGCCAGTGCTTTCAAACACACCAGCAGTCCAGAATGGTCACAATCTCATAATGCGTTACTCAAAATAGATGCATGTTTTCTCCCGCTATTTTGTTTTTTCATTAAATTTGTCTGCTGCCTACTTGCTAGCTTCAACATGTGTAACTCATTGGTCATCACACACATTTTTGTCGACTGATTACTGATATTTGTTCTACTTTTTTTTATTTATTTATATATTGCTTTCACCTTCCTAACCTTTTTAAAAACCATGACCATTAAAATGCTCACGAGTTGGAAGCACAGAGAGTCATAGCCAAAGGTCGGACTGCCCCTAATTTGGAAACAAAGAGTAAATTAACTGATTGTTGAAGTCATCCATCAATAAAGAGTGGT
Organism: Sebastes umbrosus; assembly: GCF_015220745.1. Taxonomy (NCBI): domain Eukaryota; kingdom Metazoa; phylum Chordata; class Actinopteri; order Perciformes; family Sebastidae; genus Sebastes; species Sebastes umbrosus. Next base: position 19,344,660 of record NC_051270.1, read on the forward strand.
CTTTAAATATCCACTGGTCATCTATCACCCACCTATCCTCCCCCACCATTCAATTTATTGTTGAGGTGCAGCTCACACAAACGTCAATTCAATTTTGACAAAATTATTTCAGATAATGATTTTGTTTGAGGGATGCTCCAGTCCCTTTTTTTGTTATTTTCACACTGTGATAAACTGAATAAATGCACCAGAAATTAAAACCTTGAAGTTGCAAAGTGACACACTTTGCTACACTGTCTCTGTACTTTTAATAGTTTGTATCTAGTTCTAGCCAAGCCTATTTCCTCAAGCAATGCTCTCCCCCCAACCGTGTAGTTTCCTTGTAGTAACCTTGTAGTTTCCACCCCTGCCTGGTGTGGACACACTGGCCTCTTCATCCCAGTCCACAGCCGCCGGCAGGCACCTGGCAGCTGAAAAAATATGAGGTCTACTTAATGAGTTCTTTAAGAGAGTTGGAAGTGTCTGGTGTTCATGCTTCAATGCCCAGGGTTATGAGATAACCACGCAGCAGCAGGGCCTCCACCACAGGCTGCAGCTCGAAACCTGGACCACAGCTCAAACTAATAATGACTCCAACCAGCTGCTCTGAAGACTACAACCTTAGTAATGATCGGCTGGTTAATTTGTGAATTCAAACTTTTTCACACCGTTTTGAAGATCAGTCCAAATTATTCAACTTAAAGAAACAGTGTGTATGATCTGCAGTATCTAGCTGTGAGGTTGCAGATTAACTTCTCCCGTGTGCCAAGCATGTAGAATTGCTACGGTGGTCGACGCGAGAGAGAGCGGCGGCGACGGGAGTGAGTAACGTTAACGACTCCAACCCAAGCAAGGAAAAGTTAACAGAGTTTGGTTTGTCTGTTCTGGGCTACTGTTGAAACATGGCGGTGCAATACGGCGAACTCCGTGAAGAGGACCCGCTCCCTATTTAGATATGAAGGGCTCATTTTAAGGTAATGAAAACACAACGATTCTTAGTTTCAGGTGATTATACACTAAAGAAAATATACTTATTAATATTATATTCCATTTCTGCTAATAGAGCCACCTAATTGTTACACACTGGTCCTTTAAAGCCATAACCCTTGTTTACTTTGAATATAAAAACTGGTGAAAATTGGATGATTACAATCCACCATGACAAAATAAATAAAAATAATAAAAATATGATTTTCAGACCAATATTCTATAGTTTAGTGAGTGCATATTTGTGATTATATTTGTTCCTTTGCGCTTCCTCCCGAGTATTGTGAGCTGTCAACACCTCATTTTCTGTAATCAGCGGTAAACGTTGTCTTACAGCAGCCAACAACAACTTGGATGTGAGGGGACATGAAATCCTTTTAAAACTACGAACGAGTACAAGTCTTATATATTATTCATAACTCCTTTCTTATCCATTTAATTTTCTTGCTTTTCTTGCATATCTACAATATCTCTATCTCCTACAAGTGATGATGAAGTGAAGTCGGTGGTGAGGTCTCTTTGAGGCAAGGTAATGACTGCTCCTGATATAGCTGCTTTGCAGCAACCATTCCATATGGGAAAGGAGGGCAGATAGAAGAGGCTATTGGCCCACATCCAACACAAATACAGCCTTGAATCCTTAGCACAAAGCTCTCTGCCAAAACACTGGTTTTCTGTGAAGGCAGAAAAAAGGGGGATGGGGAAGGAAGGAGGAGAGGAGACTTGATTAGGAAACCTTAATGGGACTACCCTGTCACATTGCATGGGTGTCTGGGCCATGGTCCAAAGCATTACTGACACTGCACTAAAGTAACAAGGAGAAGGTGAGGATCATACAGCTGCTGCACTAAGAGACTTCCCAAAACTCAATTCCCCACTTACACTCTGTGCAAATAATACAATTAGACTAAGGCAATTAGTCTTTAAAATAAACTGCAGGTGAGACAGCACTTTACTGTACAACACAACTGTTACCAGTAAGATGGGCTATGTAACCAGAGAGGTTGTATGCAATCACACACCTTTCTGTTATCGCCAGTGTACTGGCTCTGTACTTGAAGGCCTTTGCCACAGAGGAGATGTTCTTAGAAGTGCTCTATATGATATCCAGAGCATTACTATAGCAGCAAACAACTATTTTCTATGTAAATTAAGTAAATAAGACTTAAACTTGTCAAAGTTTAGTCTTTTAGTGCATGTGAGTGCATGTGAGTGTGCTCCACTGTCTAGCTCACGGGCGCTGCTCTGCATGGCTCTCATACGGCAATTACAGCTGATAACGCCGTCCTGACCGACGCTGCAATATCATGCAGGTTCACCAGAAACTCCTTCAGCTCCTCGTAGTAGCTTTAAACAACAAACAGTGTCTTCTTTAAACAATATTTTCATTCATTATGCCACAGACAGTGTCTTAGTACGTACTGAAAAACAAACAGGAATGGTACAATATCCAAACTGGAATTTCCACCACTTGAAATATAATCATGGTGCCACACGCTCAAACAATTACACAACTATTTAAAGTGTGGGCATGTAGATGGCTAATTTGGCCACTTTGATTTTCCCTTTCCTGAGTTTAAATGCAGAATGCCGAGCTCCAGTGAGCAGATGAAATGCATGAGGTGACCGGGCGGCCCGATGCAGGTTCACTGACAGCTGGGAATGATGAAGGCTAAGGTGTGGCCCGACAGCGCAGTGCCCCGACACGCCATGTTTCAAAAATCAAATAGTCAAGAAAGACAGGCAGCCCGACCGACAAATGTGTTTTTTTCTGTTCCAGAAAGATTAGGCAGGAATAAAAGAAACACACATTTTACTATAACTGCCGGAAAAAGAGCAGTTTTATTATTATTCATTTCATTTCATTTCAAAATGTATTTCTAACATGTAAAATAACAAAAGAGAATGATCATACAAACAAGTGGACAGACAGGAAAAAAAAGTAGTATTTACATACAATGAAAAACACAAGTAAAAGAAATTGTCAAACACTTGATGACTTGGATTAGATATTCGAAAAGGAGTGAGAAGGAGTACAAATTTATTTAATCCCTTCTCCATAAATCATTCATTAATAAATAACCAGCTTCCTTATTGAGCTATACATATACTCTAATTAATTCAAAGGTTCTCCACTTTGAACAATAGCAATAATACTTTGAATTACGGCTGTATTGACTTACACTGATACAGTTGATTGTTTTTGGATGGGGAAAGGCAGTTCACTCTTAAAGCAAACTGTGAGATACAAGATAAACAAAGTTAAATGAAACGGGGTGAAAAGAGCGTAACTCAGACCAGGGTAATTGCTCATTTGTAACCCAAAGCCTGGCTCCCCTGGTGGGTGCAGTGGAGAGAGTGATGGGGTGTGCTTGCCGGGCCCCAGTGTGATTGGGTGCTCTGAGCCAGTATACCCTCACTTGGATTCCATGTATGGTTTGCTTGATTTGAAGAGTGACCTTGAGTGAGACAGCGCTCCTTTTTCGTTGCTGCTCTCTTCCCTAAACCATCTTTTCCCTCCCTCTGTCTAGGGAATGAAAGCTTTGCCAAGCCACCGTCAACACAAGAGCTTCAGAGGAATTACAAGCTGCCCAAACCAGGGCTGTTTCGATGAATGAGGCTAGTGTCCTCACTCCTACTGTGTCTTTATGCCTTCATCCCTCTGTCATCCTGCTCCAGCACTGTGTTCAACATCTAGGAGCAGGTAAGCATGGAGAACAGCGGAGTGATGCCTCTCTCTGATGGGATACTCTCCTTTTGGTAAAATAAAGATTATCCATCTTATTCTGACAAGGATGATTCTTCCTGACACAAACAGGATATAGTGAATAGCCACATATTAGAGTTCCTTAGAGGGATAGTTTGGGTGTTTTGAAGTGGGGTTGTATGAGGTACTTATCCATAGTAGGTGTATTACTTACAGTAGATGACAGCTGCCGTGTCCTCAGCTTGGAGAAACAGACAGGAGCACCGACACCAAAGCAAAGCAATACGGCAGGGGATGGGGACGGCAGGAAAATGTATTTTAGCCAGCTAAAAGAAAGGCTCACCCAAAAAAATTTATACCCGTTCAAGTGTACACTATGTTTTGAATCTTTCACCACTTTATCTTGCCGCCAGATAGGCTTGCCGTGGTAGTCGGTGTTACCGGTGTTACACGGTGGTCGGGCATACAGCGATTACATTACTTGCCCACCACCCCCTCTGTCGTTTTGCTTTTTTTTTATAGAAATAAAAGAGAGTGAGTTGAGTTGACAGACAAGATGATGGCGGAGGATCTGGTGTTAAAGCGAAAAGCAAACGTGCCTATTTGGCAATACTTCGGATTTAAACCCAATGCTATAAGAGAACCATAACGGTAATGAGGCAATCGCACAGTGGCTCCAGATGGAAACCTGCAGCCCTGCAGCAAAAGCTGGACCGGAGAGGCCAGACACACAGCCAGCCAACGATAGAGATCAAAGTAAGCGCTCTACATATATTGAGCGCCGTCTCTTCTTGTAAAATGTCTGGTGTAATCGGTAACACCGGTGTTGTCACACGTTTATCAACCGGTGGGAAAACTTTCTCACCGTGACATCCCTACCGTCACACAGCCCTTTCCCTACTTTCCATCTGGCAGCTGAACTGAAAGTGAAACTTATCTATGCTCTCCGCAGGCTCAGATGACAAAAACAGTATAGATGCGTTTCACTTTCACTTCAATTCCCCCGTCGGAAAATATTCTTAATATAGCATACACTTAAACGGATAGCAATTGTTTTAGGTAAGCCTTCTGCCATCCCCGTCCACGGCACTATATTGCTCTGCTCCGGTCCTCTTGTCTGTTTCTCAATGCTGGGGGCACGCTGACCGTCATCTACTGTAAGTAATACACCTAGTATGGACAAGTACCTCATACAACCCCACTTTAAAACACCCAAACTTTCCCTTTAATGCTTAACTCGGTAAGGAAGTGGTTGCATCTCGCCAGAGATTTTCCTCTTACCCTTCTCTGGTAAAACAAAGTCCCTGTCAGAAATTGGGGAGGCACACAGCTCCAAGGGCAAATATCAGGGTGAGGAGCAGGAAAGGGTTAGAGCTCCACCGCACCCCCTGTAAAAGATGAATGTGGAGCCACCAGAAAGCTGGACGTTTCATGTGGATTTTCTGCAAGGCTTTACCTTCGCTCATACCGTCATGTGACAAATACAAAATTATGCGCTGTTTGATATAAAAGTCTTGATCTTCTAGCATGAAAATGTCCTTCAGCTTAATTTGGATAAATCCTTATTCCAATCCATCCGTTCCTTAATTAGAGACAATTACTGAATAAAGGGCGCAAAGAGACCAAAGGAGGCGACTTGGAAGTGAGAAAGAGCTACAGCCCTCAGCCATACAGTAACACTGAGCCCAGTAATGAAGAGCACAGATAACTAATTCATGGAACAACCAGAGACATTGGAAAATGTGGCACCATGATGACAAAATAATCACGGGATGACTAAATAATAATAGGAAAGAGGAATCATCCTGAACAGGCCTTAAAGCCGCCTAGATTTACCCCATCGTATCTTTTAACATGTACTAACTGCCATAAGCAGAAGGAGCAATTTCCACTGCTGCGGAGCGCTGTCTGGGTTTACATGAGGATTAAGGTTTGGCTGTCGAGTCAGAATCCAACGTGAAGCCTTCTATAACAAACTGAAGTAATTAACAGCTCACTTTTAAGGCTAACCTCTTTCATTTAGTGTCCTACAGAGCTGCCTCTTCCCAGGAGTGAAGACCTTAACAAATGGCTTTAATAGGCAGACCTTCATAATGTAAACCCATAGTCTTGTGGGACAGCTCACGGCTTTGACCACAGAGCAAATATGAGTAATTTGTATACACGTCTGCTGGGAGCCATAACAACCGCACTGGGAGGAATTACTTTATGTAATTACTTGAGAAAATATCTTGGTGAGACACATGCACGGCTATGTCATGCTATGAAAGAGAAAAACAGAGAGAGAGAGAGAAAGGGAAAGAGAGAGAGATTATGTGATCTATCCCTATGGTGGTTAGGGCGCTCAGTGGAGAGGCTATGAGGCAATCACAAAGGCTCTTCAAATGCACCCAGCAAATTTACTCACATGGAAAATTAAGCAGAGACGGCATTCTGTCCCCCTAAAGACTTTAAGATATATGGCTGCTTTTGTAATTATCATGGGTCAGGTCCTAAATTGAGATATGTTCATATACCAGTGATTTCGGTGTAAATCTTCCTCTGTGTGATGATTCTTTACAACGGCATACTTGCATGTGTGTCTGGCTTTTTCGTCCCACATACTACATACTGTATGCATACTGTGTGTGCATGCGTTGGGTGATATATGAGTTGCAGTAGGATTGAGAGAGCCCTGTCGACAGCTGCTGGCTGCCATTCACACCTGAGAGGACCCATGTCCTGATGAGAATTAATGTACTCTGACATCCTTTGGGACTCTGGCAGCCCCCAGAGGGCCTAATGAAGAAATACAACCTTGCCAAGAGAGAGGGGGCATATCAAAAGGCTCCCTCAGGCCCCAGGAGAGGGCATATAGAGAGGGCATGGACAGACAGAGGAGACATAGAGCAAGGATATTTGGGAGTGAGAGCGGAAAGACTGAGATTATTCTTGGGCTTTTTGTTATGTTTTTTTTCTTCCTCAGATACAGCGTGAGCCTCAGATGTTCATTATGCTGATCTACGGCGCTGTGTTAATTAAACATGCAGAAAGTGTCACCAACATATGCTGGGAAATTCTCACCTGCTCATTAAAAACCTAATAATCAATCATATTTTTCTAGAAGTCTTGAGAATGAACCAATTGCCTGCAGGTTACATTTTCTGACCTCCCAGCAAACCAGTATAGAGACAACGCTCTAAAGGTCTGCAAGGTTAGAGGACCAACCTCTTTGGGTCATGTGTGCCCTTGAAAAGGTCACGCATGGCCTATCTAAAAAGGACCCATGTTTGGGATTGAAGTATTGGTCATTATGCAAAATCTATTTGGGTCCCAAGTGATGTATCATCCAAGTACCAATTAAAAATGCTTCCCTTTAAATTCAGGGTGACTTGTACATCTCTGAAGGGACAGATGGTAAAGCATAATGGTATATTTGTCCAGACAAGCCTGCCCAGCTCTCCATAGACCACAAAGTCAGGGCAGGAGGTAAAAACAAGTATTCCAGTCCTTCAACCTCAGCCTCTACTCTCCCTAAATCCCTCATTTGCTCATCCCTTTTCTTCCCCCACATCCTTCCCCTCAATCCGTCTCCCTGAAACACAAAGCAGCACATTAGATTTCCAGTGCTCCACCACTCCTGGCAAACAGGGTGACTTTCACGAGTGAGGCAGGCAGGCGGAGTTTCTAATCTCAGAGGAGACTGTGAAATTCGGAAATAAAGACTCAATATGAAAGTCCGACCACCAGGAAGGGAAAAGAAAGACCGACGTAGTAGTGAGGGCAAACTAGGTGGTGTAAGGGGTGTTGAGGGATGAAGATGTCTGCACAGTACATACTGTATAGTTGTTGACTATAAATGAGACCCAGGGCTTTTGCTCCAGTACGGGGGTACTTGGGGGTAGCCTGGGGCCAGTACAGTCATGGTGCTCCCAGAGGTTCAGTAGAAGACCAGAACAGATTACACTAGGACCCCTGCCAGGAGGACCAGCAGCCTCTGGATCCCCTCATGATGTTGACTAGCCATCCACAAACCACCAGGAAATGGCGGTAAGAGCTGACCCAGACGGAATTCCAGGCGTGTGACCATGTGACGTCAGTGCAACCAACATCTATCATTAGCACATCCACAAGCTCTACCCGCATGTCCTTCTTCTGTCCATTCATGCACCGTAGGACAATGTCCTGTGATGAAGCTGGTTGGGGGCTCTCAAAGTGACCAGAAGACTGACTGTCTTTTTGCCATTGCGCAACAGCTAAATTGGAGTTCATTTCGGCTGCTTTTTTAACAGCTGCTCAGTAGTCGCACAGCAACACTCGTTGCCAGCATATCCCTGTCTGAATTCGTCTCTGCCACTAATCCATGAAAATTACAGTGTAACTGCATCCAATGGAAAGTCACGGTGGCCACTCAGACCATCCCGCTCACTCACAATGAAAAAGCCCTGAAATACAAGCATTTTCACTGAACCTATAGAGAAACATATTTCAGAGTTCAGATTTAATTCTCTGCTCCCTCGCTACAGACATCCCTTCATGAAATACGGTTTGCCATTCAGCCAAGTCTTCAACTGGCTTCCTGATTAACTTTAAAACAAACTGTCGTCAATCACCACCTTTGAAAATACTTTGCTGCATGTGAATGAAAAAATAAAAAAAAAGTTTTGCCATTGAATTACTGGGCAACAGATAAGCATGAAACAATATATTCCTTAAAAAAAACATTGCTTCTCTCTATCCTCTTTGGGAATTAACAGCCGAACGGTGACGTAGAAAGGAAAAGGAGGTGCTTTCTTCTTTGGCTCCAATGTTTGGACAGAAATTGCTCTTTCATCCTCCATTAAAATTTCCCACACATTTCTGTCAAAACAATCCCTTCAAAGTCTCCTGTCAGACATGTATGCAGATGAGAAACACTCTTACCCAGTCATCCTGTGGGCAAACATTACTTCCAGCTGAGCAAACATGCCCAGACCGAACAAGCTATACATGACAGAAGGCTCCAGTTTCTTACTCCATATTGGTCAAACACTATATTATACAGCGTTAATACATATACTGTAGTGTGTACCCTGCACAGCCTTATAGTAGTTATACTTGTATACTACAAATTAATACATTTTGACAACATAAAAACATTCCAAAAAGAGCAGAAGAAAGCGGAAAACATGTTGAGGTTATGTTCACATGGAACACTGGGGTTGTTATGTACAGTACACTGTTTAAAGATGGTACTTTATCACAGTCTTGTTAATGTTTACATTTCTTATCTATTGTTTGTGGTTTCTGCTTTTTCTTCTTTTTTTTTTTGTTTTCTGCCCATTGAAATAGGTAGTGGGAGCTAATTGTGGCTTATTATGATTTATGCACTGGTCTCTGCATGGATTTGGAAGCTGGGGAAGTTAATAAAGGACTTTTTTTCAACTCAATCCTTTCCCTCTCTCTCTTTTAATGAGAGACACAACAAACCTTAATCAAGGTTTGGTCGTAATTGGCTTAAGTGTGGGTTTATGGAATAGTCAATGACCCTCTAGACACCAGTTTGATGTGATCATTTTGCAGCTGCAGGTTAGGTGAACTCTGACCCGCCATGATAATAGCGGGAGCAGACCCTTGGCCTCTCTCAGTATCAAACCTCTCGTATTGGTCACAGTGGCCATGTGCAACATCCACTGTGACCAATAATTGATGAAGTATTTTAAGCCTGTCCTATTTATTGATATGCATCATTTTAATGAGAGTGTGTGCCTGTGTGCAAGAGTGACATTATCTAGAAAGCCCTAAAGCAGGAAAACCTCTGTAGACTTTGATAGTCTTTACTGAACACTGTTCATCAAGCTGTATAACTGAGATGTAACAATTAGAGATGTTCCGATACCATTTTTTCCTTTCCGATACCTGAATTCTATCCGATATCAGTGTGATAAAAAAAACATATAGTTATTATTATTATTATTATTATAATAAACAGCTGTTTACTGCTGACCATGTATAGATGTGATATGATGTACTTTTGTAGCTTCTACCTGAATCTCCTTCTTCCCTTTTTTTACTTTCAAACATCTGCTTTATTTTCACTTTCAGCTATATAGGAGTCGTGTTAAGTTGCTGCTGATGAAAACCAACATTTCCTGATTTTGCTGCTTCATAATAAAAGCTTTTAAATAACAAAACAACGGGGGATTTTATTGTCAAGAATATAGGAAATGAAATCACCGTTTTACAGCCGATACTTTGACCACTAGTCACATCTGTGGTTACGCACATCCTCAAGCAGGTAGCTCTGTTGTAATGGAGACATACTGTAAATCCCTGCCGTGCTAGGCTGACACGCCGAGTCATGTATGGAAAAAACCCTACAAGACACAGGAACTTGGCTTGTGTCTTGAGGAGTTGTAGTATTTATATACTGACGACAGCCTAAACTGTACACGCTGCTACATTCACAGCTACGGCTAACTTCATCTCACCATCACTCCGTCACACACACGCTCCCTTGCTCTGTCTCTCTCTCTTGACCGCAAACACCGGTACTCGCTAACGTTAAGCACACAACCTACGCACTTAGTTATTCCTAAAGGAGTTTGCTACTTGTATAACACATACATTTTAGTTTAAAAAAACATCTTAAAAATAGACAACTCCCCGATGCTTTGGCCTGGCGGGGAGTCATCTCAGGCCTGGCGGGCCACCAGGCTTGCAATACACTGGTGGAAACCCTGGTATCAGATCGGTGCATAGACTGGCGTACTCGCAAATAGCCAATTCTGAATTTTGGGCAGTATCGGAAAAACTCTAGTAACAATAGACCTAAAGGGCTAATTAAAATGGTTCCTTGACTTATTGAAGGATGTTTTTAATCATTGGCAAACTTCTAAGTGGCATTAATCAACAATCAATCAATCTATTCAGCAATCACTAATAAACAGTAAAACATTTTATTCATTTAAAATATGCTTTATTGTGACCTCTGACCAAAAATAAAAAATGTGGACAGATTCTCTGAACATGAGCCAACTACATCAGCGTTTCTCTGTAGATCTTTTGGACACTTCTGACACTCTTTGTTATGTTGTATGAAGGAAAAGCAGCTAATGCAGAAATCTACAGCAACTGTCTAAACAAGCTTGGCACATTATATTTTCCTCCTATGGGACTTTATACAGACTGCTGCAATGGGAGGGAGGACGAGAGACTGAAGCAGGTCCCAACTCTATAAAATATACTGCAGGGTAATCTGAATAAGACACTATTTTTGGTAGAGAGCCTGTAATGAATGAACTTGAAAATTGAGCGCAAAAAAAATTGTTGTCATATTAATTTATTCATTTGTATCACTTGAAGGGAAAAAAACAGTATTATGTTAGTAGTATCATTACCCCTGATGAGGTTAATAGTACAATTATGGTTTAGATTCTTTTTAAAAAAGGAGGATGGAGGGTCTAACTGTGAAGACGTTTTGGGACTCTGAATAAGAATCGGTGGAGTGGTGCTTGCAATCGTGAGAGTGGGTCTAGGAGAGTTATGGCTTTAGCTAGCCTGTAGTTTATGTGCACTCTGGGTAAAATGCAGAGCACTTTGAGAACATTTATCATAAAACACAGGGAAGGGACCGGGATGTAAAATGGCTGCTCTGCTCAGCCTCAGTATCTGCGATCTGATATAAACTCTCCAGATAAATAATGCATGACTCCACTGTTGAAAAGTGAGAGTGCCTCTTATTTCTTGCTCTGACAATTATAATGCTTTGTAAGGTTTTTGTTTTCCTCTTTTTTCATTTGGGAAAAACTCTACTTCTCTTTTATTGTACTTAGAGCCAGACAATGTGGTTTTGCTTATCCCAATGTCAACTTTACTAAACCTAAGAACCTTATCATGAAGTAACACTGCACAGACATTGTGTAATACGGTTAAGGAAATGTAAGGCAAGGGATCGAGGAGATGGAAGGACTAACAGTGCTCAGATAAAGCTCAGATGGGGGATAGATAAATGTTTATAACATGCCAAAATGTATTTAATATTTCATGCACATGTACCATTATGCTCCCTTGTAGGACTCACTGACTATCACTCTTATAATAAATTGTACCTATAACGACCAGGCCACATTGCCTGTGTGAGCAGCGTGTGACAGCTACCTCACTGAGCTGCTGTGACTCACACGTGTGTGGTGTCAGCCAGCCCTCATTCTACATAGAGTTTGCCTTTCATAATAGCCATCAATAATTTCATTATAAATGTCATTTATATCTAATTTAGACAGAAAAAAGAGCAATCTCGAAGATTTTCATTTTCAAATAAATGTTTAAGTCACTATCTATCGCCAAATGAGGTGTCACAATGATGATTGAGCTTATCAAAGTATTGCAGTATTTATATATTTGCGGTATTAGGAAATAGGCGTCTGGGGTGACATTCCTGGGGGGAAAAAATGCTGTTACATACACACAGAAAGTAGAACTATGCACATAATTATGAAAACTTGTAGCTCCTGTACATAGGAATATCATTTTTATATTCTATTTCCATTTTCATGTGTTAACAAAAAGACTCCAGACCACAAAACTCTGAGCACAATTAGACTGCTTTAACCAAAATATAAATTTTAAATCAACAAGGACTGAAATCTTCAGAATTGCCACTTTAAGAAGCATGTGCTCGTTTATAAATAATAGTAATAATCCACATTTAAAAGCTGGTACTCTATTAATGTATGGAGCCCTGCAAGTCACTGCATTTTCCACAACACTGTTCTGCCAATATTTCAGAATAAAAGCCTTGTGTTAACAAATGATGGAATTCTGTTTACAGAGAAAAACACCAGAGGACTTTTATTTTTTAAATGGGAACAGGAAGTGTTGAGTTAAAAATAGATATTTACCATTTTTCACATCTGTGTCATATTCTACAGATACAGACATTGAAACTGCAGTAATTTTGCTGGTATGATGTCAATATACGGTCAAAAGTCTATTCTTACTGTGAAAAGACTAAACACTGAAAAAAAATGACCTCAAATCTCTGTGGCAGCTCTAACCTGTTAATATTTCGTGACCCAGACAGTGTGGCCCGGGTGTAACCTTCGTCCCTTACAAGGGAAGAAATTATAATAGATCAATCAGGAAATCCCAACATGCAGATTAAATTAAAGCTAAAATTAATTTAATTTTGTTCTGCCAGTTTCCGTCAATTGACTGATTATTTAAGTATTTAAATAGTGACCAAAACCCAAGAATTATTCAATTTACAATGATATAATACAGAGAAAGACAACGTTATTAATTTTCTGAAAAACCAACTTATCAATGAATAATTATTTCAGCACTATAGATGAAACTCTACTCTTCTCCATTTCTCCACGCTTTTCCTCTTGCATTTTCCCAAAGCCATAAATAAGAGCTACATCTACTCTCTGGAAAGGACACAGGCAGTGGGAACTCCATGCACATTGGCAGCATTTAGCAGGTGACAAATGGAGTTTCCCAGGCTGAACCAGCCCAGAAGGCTCACTCAGATGGGTTGATGAATGTAAAAGTGAGCCCCGACAGGCAGGTTTATTTTTATTGCGTCTGTCATTGTACCTTTGCAATGTCTCTGTAGCAAATACACATACTATGCTACACCAGGAGGAAGGAGTAGTGTTGAATCACAGTGAAGGATGTGTAGAGATGCCATCGCAACTTTTGGTCGTTATACTGCTGATAAAGATGCTTTCAGAAAATGTTCCATAACATGCCTGGCATCTCAAAATGATGCATGAGATATAGAAAGTCTTGAGCAAAGGAGTCGAATCAATGAATACAGCCCATTTCCTTTCTATTTCCTCAAAGACAACATTGAGGGATGATATGGGAGGAATGAAAAACAAAAAAATGAAAGGTTAATATACAAATAGATTGTAGGTATAAAAGAACAAAACAAATGACAGTGCTCTGGAAGACCCCTGTCTGAGTGAGACTAAACAAAGTCTTCTGTGTGCCCAGCTACTGATTGAATACCAAAACAAGAGGACGAAGGGCAAGAGTACAAGCAGTAGCTAAAGAACATCCACCATCATTTCATTCCCTTTCTCTCCCACTGAGAGAAACGCACGATGGCAGGAAAAAACACGGTTTCTTTATTTGGCTGCACACAGAGTACTTTATCTATTTGACAGAGGATGTGAAATCACAGAAAAGGAGAGTGGAGAAAGGGGGTGGGGGGGGGGGGAGGGGGGGGGGGATATTCTTTTTAAGAAAATGATTCATGGGCTCGAGGCTGTGCAACTCATGAGTCAACAATGTACTGTGGGTGTCTTTGGGGGTGTGTTCAGGCGAAGGTGTGTATCAATAGGTAATAAATCTCGGAGCATTCCCAGGATGAGGACAGCCTCACAGGTGTCTCACTCTTAACACAGCAGCTTCAGCAGTACACACAGGTCATGGAAATACTGTGACTCAGTGTAGACCACAAGTCAGCTTGGAACATGCCTGTTCATCTGTGGTGAATGTGGTGACACCGACGTGAAAAAAGAAAATACTAAAAATGATGTCATTTATATAACTTAAGAACTTGGTTACAATGATATTTCATATTGTTTGGAGGTTTCTAATGGAATCCACATTTTTGGACTGGACACATGATTTTAATTTGCCTGAATTTGGAAAATTTTATGAAGGTCATGGGATGAAATAAACTGTACTGCAAGTGTTGCATCTGAAGAGCATTTTTAATATGTTTCCGTTGTGCAGGAGTCTCTTTTCAATTCATTATAATATTATCTGAACCGGAAGGTTTTGGACTGGGTACTAACAATATGGAAGTTAAATGCTCCCTTTGAAGCTTTTTTGCTCGTTTCTTAAGTGTTCGAGGGGCTTAATATGTACTGAAAACAACGGAAAAAGGAAAGAGAAAGGTAAGTACACAACTATCAATGGTATTGACTGAAAATTCGGACACACATTTGCTTTCACCTTGTCTCATGTCAAGCGTCTCCATAGAACTCAATCAAATTAAGAGCAGCCAAGCTGAGACCCACTCTTTTCCACTCAAAGGAGCGAGGAGAAGCACTATGACCTGCTTAATGGTGATAAAATGGTCTTTAATGGGACTGGCGTGAGACAGATTTAATGTAGTGACTTAATGCTGAGGTCTCTCACCTCTCCCTAAGGCTCCTGGGAAGGCCACCATTATGTGATCAAAAACCCCTGCCACCTGATGGGCTAGCTGGAGACCCTGTATAATGAAGGTCAGCATGGGCCTCTGGATAACACAGTGTGGTTTAAAGCTACAATTAATGGTTATTTATATTTTTTTAGCTGATAAAGTGTCAAAAATAGCAACATTTATCCATCAAAAGTTACCAGAGTGTAAAGTGATTTTTTTCAAATTAAACATTTTGTTTTGCCTAAAGGTCTTGACACACCAAGCCGATGGTCGGCTGTTGGCGCGTGAGTGAGAGAAATCACTCTGATTGGCTGTTCAGCTCAAGCGAATCAGTGCACGAGAAGAGAGACGGAAGTGATGAAAGCAAACCAACGAGTACGTCAAGAGGAAAAACACAGAAGGCTTTTCTCATTTTCATCTTCATCTCAGCTGATCATTCCAATACACGGATATTTTCACAACAACATGGCCATCTGGAATGAAGTTAAGTGGCGAGTTTGTTTAAGTTTTGAACAAATTGTTGCTGCATTAAAAAGGTTTACACTTGGATTGTAATTCCTGTTAATTTTAAAGATTTCTTTAAGTTGCTGGTGTACGATTTATTATTCTAATAATACATAACAATTGAATAAATGTATATCTATATCTTCATTTGTTAAATTTAGTTTTACAAAGTCAGGAAAGCAATGTTTAAATCAAGCCTGATGTTGCCTTAGATATAAAGTAATGATCCCAGTCTCTTCCACAGTGAGGCATACAGCTTATTAATTGAACACTGGTATCGGCCAGGAATCACTATCGGTATAGGGACTGAAAAATTCAGATCGGTGCATCCCTATCAGAGATATCTTGAGTTCAGCAGTTAAGACTTTTAAAATTGAAAATATTTGCATATTCATAGATTCTGTATAGTTTTTAATGAGGGAAAACAAATAGATATAATTCTAAAAAATGCAGGTAATTGAACATTTTGTGGAAAAAAATCATATTAGACAAATTAAGATTCATGCAGAGTATTTTACATGCCCTAAAACATCTTTAATGAATGACAGTTAATTGGTTGTCAAAAAAATGTGTCTTGTTGATTGACTGACTAATCAATTAATCAACTAATTGTTTCATTGGCACTACCCAGCCATTTAAACTACCATGCCCACAGTTTTTACTCCATCAGCTCCAAACAGAACACTTCCTATAAAAACACAAGCGCTCAGTGCTGCAGCCTGAGGTCAGATGTCTGACTATCTGGTGAACTGGAGAAAATGCACCTGCAAAATACTGAGAAGCTTTCTCCCATCTCACCCACAATAACACACAGAGTAGATTCAGCGAGCCATTTCTTCCGGATCAAATGATTACAAATTGTAATTTCTCGCCGTGTGACATCTCTAAACTCATCTTTCTGTTGTGTCATTTCTGTTTCGTTCAGCCAGAGTGGGTTTTAGTCTCCAGTTCATCTGGAGTTCAAATGGAGCATCAGGGATTGTTCACCCTGTCGGTGTCTGTGAGGTGTCTTGTAAGGAGCGGCCAGGGAGGAATCCTTTCAATTAGAGTGATTTATGAGAGACCTTATTGAGCTTATTACGCATGGGCTAAGACTGGGAGTTTTCTGCTCTGTACAGAGGGTAATTTACGTGTTGATTACATGAAGAAGAATTGGAGGCTTCATAAATATTCCTTATAGTATCAGATCTCATCGTGACTGTCATCAATCTATGATAACTTGCACTCCATTAGTCTTAATGAACTTCATCTACCCAACAATTTCCTCCCTATTTTCCCCATTGTATGCCACCAACAACAAAACTGACAAAAACAGTTTTCAAACACAGTTGTCCCGGGTTTTGTTGTATCATAAAAGGAGGGAATTATTAAACTCTCTTTGCTTCTTTTATATTTGCAAATAATGCATATTTTTGCAGTTTCAGAGACTACCTGCCTTCTCCAAGGATTGTCTAATGGTGGCACTAATAATGTTATCTTACAATGTATCTGCGCTGCAAAATAAGCTTTTAAATCGCAAACAATTATGTAGGCCTCATTATGCAATTCAGCAAAGACATTTAACTGTAACGCTCCAACTTTGTAAAGATAAAAAAATATACTTCCAGCACAGTTAAAAGGGTATAAACACGTGTTATTTTTCCCTTGTCTTGCACAAAATGGGACTGGGGAAAAGTTTAATGACAATTGTGTGATTTCAAAAGTCAGCAGAAAGGTATTATTAACATAAGGAGTATCACTACCATGATGGTTTCACTGAAAAACAGCATAGGCCTCTGTTGTATTAGAATAGGTGTTTTGGCAACAATTTGTGTGACTATGTGCCAGTACTGAATGATATTAGATGATTGTACGAGGTAATCATACATTATCTTTATGATTTGAAAATTGTATCTAATTGTCTAATTTGTGCAAGGTTTCAATAAGATAATAATAGCAATTTACAAAATACTAGGGCTGTCAATCAATTAAAATATTGAATCACGATTAATCGTAAATGAATAACACATTTTCATCTGTTCAAAATGTACCTTAAAGGGAGATTTGTCAAGTATTTAAAACTCTTATTAACATGGGAGTGGGCAAATATGCTTTATGCAAATGTATGAGTATATTTATTATTGGAAATTAATTAACAAAAAACAATGACAAATATTAAACATAAATTATGTATTAATTATAAACTCACAGGTGCTGCATTTAGCATAACATGGCAAACTGAAGCCCACCAGGCAACAACAGTGTGTCAGTGTGTCAGTGTGCTGACTTGACTATGACTTGCCCCAAACTAGGGATGTGCATTCGAGGCAAAAAATACTATTCGAAAATCATTGTGAATTAGTCGTTTATTTTTCAAAAATCGCCGCATTTTATAATTTAACGACTATTAAAATCTAAAATCATGACCCATCCCTACCTCAAACTGCATGTGATTATCATAAAGTGGGCATGTCTGTAAAGGGGAGACTCGTGGGTACCCATAGAACCCATTTTCATTCACATATCTTGAGGTCAGAGGTCAAGGGACCCCTTTGAAAATGGCCATAACAGTTTTTCCTCGCCAAAATTTAGCGAGAGTTAGGACCGTTATTTACCCTCCTTCACGACAAGCTAGCATGACATGGTTGGTACCAATGGATTCCTTTATTTCCTTTGTTCATCAGCTTTTTAGTTTCATATGATGCCAGTATTTCCACTCCAGCGCTAAAACTGAGCCCGCTATAACCTCCGAAAGATTGATTTAATGCGTTAACGAAATTAGCTGCATTAAAACAAATTTGCGTTAACGTGTCATTATGGCGTTAACTTTGACAGCCCTACAGAATACAATAGAGGTCAATGGTTTCTGACACAGTTCTTCATCTCCATTGTAAAATCCAAGGCTCCACTGCAATACAAGAGCAGGCCTTTATAACAAGCTTGGTCCTAAATATGATTGTTATGGTGTAGACTGTGGGATACGGTTCAAATATATACCGTATTTTATCAAGGTAAAGGGGTTTATGTTTTTGTGGGAAAGGGCAGGGCACATAATAGGCAACAATACTGTGATCCCTGGAGCCGTGTGGAAGTCCCTCAGTCCATGCTGATGAGAAACACCAAGGGTTGACTCTCCTCTATATTTAATAGAAACTTGTTAAGTAGGCATGCAGTATCATTAGAGATAAAATAAATCCTATCTGACAGCTTTGGTTGAGGTTGTCGTTTAGAGATATGGAATCTGCGCTCTTGTTCTTTCACAATAGAAACATTGGCTCATTTCTTGTCTACACGGATGAGCTGCCCAATTTTACGCCAGCCTTTGAAGGTAATTTTACATTGCCTAGGCCTCTCTGATTTCAACTTTGTATGCATTATTTACAGAGAAAAAGGGGGGCAGGGCAGGTCTATCGAAATACTCCTTGCCCCAGGTAATTATCCAGAAGTCTTAGTCCAGCCCCGTTGATGAAATGTGCTCATGTTTATGCACATGAAGGGGATTACACATTCAAACAGTTGGACCACTATTTCACTTCCTCACTGTGTAATTATAAACGGATTAGACTGCTTTCAAAATGCAAAGACACCCTTTATTTTGAACCACATCCTGTTCCGAATAATATTGCCCATATGAATGTGTGTGCTTGTCTTATCTCTGGTTATTTCATTTGGTGGGGGAAAAAAAAAAAAAACAAGGTGTTTTGAGTGTATGAAAGAGAAATAAAAAACATAATGGTGAGACAATAATTTATATTTCAAATCCATGGAGCTTCACAGTGTTAAAGTCATAATGGGCTGCAGGCAATGAGAGGAAAGACATGGTGAATTAATTAGCCTGGCAAATAGAGAGGCGCCCTGTATTGACCCCTCAGTGGTTTCCTCCCTCCACCTCTCTGCCAGCCACACAAATCAGCAGTGTCACTAATTAAGAAATACCAGTTCAGATTGTGTCCTTTGTAACTTGCATCACACAAACTCACAAAGTGTGAAATGGTGTACACTACACTAAGTGACTGAATACGAGCACAGTCTAACTGCTTATAAAAAACACTATTTTGATTTGTAGATGGATATTATATTATTTCTGTTTGACTTTTGTATTTTGTGGTTCGTGTTGGAGTAGATTGTGACTATACAGTATGCATTTTTTCATGAAAGGATAGCATACGTAACGTATAATATTATGTTATACACACACACATCTATAATTACATCACCAGCGGAGCAGAGGGTGATAATAAAAGCTGGTAATCCATTTGGTGCTTACACATCCATATAGAGTTCAAAGGTGACACTATAGCTGGAGCTGGAACAGTCTCTGACTGAAAATAGATTGATACACTTACTGACAAATGCAGAGTGTGCCTAGATGTTGATTGTATTTTCCTACCTGCTGTAATATTTGGGCTTAGATTTGGGACAGAATGTGAAATATTTTCAGATAAAAACTGATGTCTATAGTTTGCAATGTATTCATAATCCATGCAAAACAAATGCTAGTAATTTGACTCTACCATCGTACCGACACAGCGCTCCCAAAGCAGGGTATTAAATACATAATCTCATGCATTTCTTCAATACAATGTACATTGTTTTTGTTTTTTCTCCTAATATCACGTCTATTCCTCTATCTGTTAACATATAAATGACTGTAATATAGGATTAAAGACAGTTACATTAAATAATACACATATATAATATATTAACATGTCCAAACAACATCATGTGGCTATGATTTAAGAGTTAAAAATGTGTTCACCTATGTATCGCAATTTTATTTTTACGATCATGTTATCGATTTTTTAATGCCAGAATCTATATATTTGCTTCATTTGAGTCTATGCGGAGGTATATACCCCCTTATAAATTAAATAGAAAATACCAATAATTTGTGAGGTAAATGTCTTTATTCTTTAATTTTTGGGTTGCTGGAAATATTTTTTATAAATAATGCCTGACAATGACTGATATATTTGATTTCAGGACATCTCTGACTACATACTTGCTGAAAATCAAACATTTTTACTGTATTAATTTAAATATTTTCCAAAGTAAAAGTCCCTAGAAGTGTAAGATTCAACTTTTTCTATGGTCTAGTATTAAAAAAGTTAACAAAAATTGCAATAAATCGAAATATTGAATCATAATACTTGCAGAATCGCAATACATATCTAATTGGCACCCAAGTATCGTGATGTTATCGAATCGGGAGATAGGTGTATCGTCCCAGCCCTATTAACTAAATACATAAATGACACTCAACAGAAGTTCCTCTGAACTTTTAGTGCACGTACAGTGCTACCAGAAGTTTAGTTGCTGTTGTGCATTAAGCCAAACCATCAGCTCTATGGTTCTTTTTCCTTTAATCAGGAAGAAGTCCCGCAGCACAATCCTGTAATGCTTGCAGACGGGCAATATTACAGCTAAGGGAGCCCTCTGGCACATTAGAGAGGTGGAGGTTGGGAGAGCAGGCCCTAGTCATTCCTACAATAAGGAAGAGTCACACCAGAGACAGAAACAATAACTGCTCTTCCTCTACAATGGTGCCCCCATGCACCCAAATGCAGAAAAATGACAGGAGGTGACGTTCCCCGCTGCATTACTTTTGAGTTACTGAGGTGATTTGCAATTCAAAGAGTCTTAGGAGTGCTGACCACAACACTACCGCCTCCACGGGCCCACTGAGGCAAATAAGACCTGGGGCAATTTGCAGCCCCTTTTGCTTGGAAACACACTTTTAGGCCAAGTCATGTAAAATAAAAAAATATGATAAATACCAAAACTAATGAGGCCAAATTTTGTTTTCTGAACTAAAAATAGAGGCGGGTGTTAGGAGTTAACTTTATGTCAAGGCTACCTTTTCTTGGAGCAACATAGAGTTGGCCTTGACAATGTTGCAAAGTAGCTTAGATGCTCCACTTGTAAATTAATGCTTTGCATATCTGCTTAACTGGTGAAACCACCAGTAAAGTCTTACTTATGAAAGCTGTGTGCAATGTTTGGATTTGCATTTGTTTGAAGCAAGTAGAAAAATAAAAAAGGGAACTTGTGATCAAGCATTTCTGTGTAAGAATAAAAATCTGTT
This sequence comes from Sebastes umbrosus, assembly GCF_015220745.1. Taxonomy (NCBI): domain Eukaryota; kingdom Metazoa; phylum Chordata; class Actinopteri; order Perciformes; family Sebastidae; genus Sebastes; species Sebastes umbrosus. The sequence continues at coordinate 19,366,026 of NC_051270.1, forward strand.
ATTTGAAAACTATTTCAATTATGACTGCCACTACCTGAAACATTCTTACCTGAACTATTAATCATAGTGTGTGACTTCTGTGCTGCCATATGGAGGAGCAGCATGTGAAGAGCACCAAACTTGCTGATCCTCTGTAACTGGGCCCAATTAATCTTGCCGGCTGCATCATCCACATCAGGTCTGTAGTGAGCTGTGCTCCAGCCAGAAAGAAATACGAGTACTGTATTTCTCCCAGCAGCCTGTCCGGTCAGAAACAGGAGAACTCAAAGTACCCGTGATTAATGATGGAGAGTTAAACTACTATAGATGATTTAGGATGACTTGGGGAAAGGAGGGGCAAGGGATTTAGCTTGAGGTTTAGCACCATAGTTAGGATATTTGTGAAAGGTGAAAGTCACATAAATAACTTAACCTTTATTGATAACGATGAGTGATAAGAAAAAAAAGGTACATATAATTTTTACAAAATTGCAACTCCACTCATTACAAATGCATGTAAGGCCATTTATATTTAAGGTAAATGAAAGATTCAACCAGGGTGCCTGACAGCATGTGAACACAATGAGTATCATTCTCATGCAAACTTCAGCAAGACATGCAACTACAAAACTGAATTCGGCCTGTGGCTACATCTAAGAACTTTTGTATGATTAGGAAGGTTCCTAATTTGTGAGGTATTCAGTAGACTTTTCTGAGTGCTTTAATACTTCACTTCCGGTCTCTTTCAGCCTATGAAATACCTGAGCATCCTTTATGAAAGGAAAGAGACTATACATAATGTACATGTGTGGGTACAAATAACAAGACTAATGGTCTTTGCACACCAAGTCCGTATTTTTCGTACGTGTTTCTTTAATCCGTCATCCGATAATAAAAAACGTTACGAAAAGAAACCTTGCACACTGAGTCCGATGCGTTTTATTATTCTATTTGTTGTGAAAATTCGCAAAATGAGACAAAACTGAACTAATGACATGGGTGCAATGGATAGCGCTAGTCCAAAACAGGGCTAATGAATGAATGACTTTAGCAAGAAGCTATCGTTTAGCTGCTCAGAGCACAATCACTACCGCCTTATCTTTCACACATCCTCCTTTTTACAACTATCCCCGATTCCAAGATGCAATCACCTGCCACAATCTATCTTTAATTTAAACAACCCTCTTTTGCCTTTTGAAAGATGCGAAAAAACTACGCAGAGATCTAACCTGTTCCGAAAATTTTATTGACGGACGAATGTTTAGAGCCAGTGTGTTAATGTGATTAACACAATGTGAGCGTACACTTAAACGGATATTGATTTTTTTTAGGTGGGCTTTTCTTTTAGGTGACTAAAATACGTTTTGCTGCTGCCCCCGTCCACAGCAGTACATTGCTTTGCTCCCATGCTGGTACTCCTGCCTGCTTCTCCAAACTGGGGGCGTTCCGACCGTCATTTACTGTAGATAATATACTGACTATGGATAAGTACTTTACAACCCCACTTAAAAACACCCAAACTATCCCTATCCCTAACTATAAAGGCTGTTGATCATGCCTCTAATAGCTTTGATATGATCAAAAAGAGAGACTATGCTACTCTTTAACAAATTTTCCATTTGTATTTGTATCAAAGAATCATGCAGACATTATTGTGCAGCACTTACCAGGTGAAACAACGGGAACCCTAATTGGACTGGACTAATATCAGATGCCAATATCTGTATAATTAGTTCTTGGTTCCCTAAATGTAATCACTACTGATCAGATGTTGACTCTTATACATCTGTGGATAATCAAGTGTTTTTGAACTATGTAACTATAAAAAGTTTGCTAAAAAATAACATTCTGATGTGACTACCTGTACAACCAATTAATTGACAGATTGATTGACCTCTGCAATGTGAGAAGGCAAAAGCCACTTTCTCATGCAAAAGAATCAATCAGTACTACAAGGAGAATCTATGGCTGCTAATCAGTTACTGCTTGGCTCAAGGTGAAGAGTCCTTATTTTGTGAATCAAGATGCGAGCACAGGAGCTGCAGGAGCTGTCTGTGTAACCAACAAAGCTTTGGTAAAGGGCCCAGAGTCTTTAGTTGTGACCGAGGGTTGGAAGCAAAAATAAATTAATTTTACAAGTGTCAATAGGTGCACAAGCCTACCAGTGTCATTTTCTCCACACAATGCCCCTACTGTCATTTTACTATTTTTGAAAAAGCCAGCACATCAAGCAAGTCTCGAGGATCAAATGTAACATCCTCTTTATGTTACATCAGATTATGTGACTTTAGCAAAGTTATAGCAGACAACTACTCCAGTGTGGCTGAACTTTGGAGTGTTGTTTAAGTGAATTGGGGTCATTTAATATTTTGGTAGGCCTGTACCTGGATCTTATTTTTATTGGATCTAATCTAAACTAAACTACACTGAACTATAGTACTAGAGATGTATGTATGTATTCTGTACTCACTTTATTTATTTTATACGCTATTAAAATTAATGTTCTTATTTTGTCTTTTTTACCTTATTATAAAATATTTAAATTTGAGTTAAAGCCCAGCTTCTTTGTTTCATACCATTTAGCCAATGTAGTCTAAAGGAGACTATAGAAATCTGCAACACCGACATTGTGCTATGGGTATTGTGAAAATTCACCCTCAGAAACTTGGAAGGTATAAGGTGGCATCAGCCAAAGATAATACTTCATCTGATTCATTGCAAAACCAGTTTGCACATTTACCATTTTCTTGTGGAGAATCACCAGGAGCTGCATCATAATGACTTCTTCCGACACAAAACCAATGTCCTTGTTCAACAGGTGCAGAATAATCTACACCACCCCAACTATCCTGTCAAGGGCATACTGTATGACGATGTTCCATTTTCAGTTGAATTCATGTTTGTGGAGATACAGAAACACTGTACTTGTCAGCAAAATGTCAGAAGGCCATTCGCCGTTTTTATGACAGAGAACAATTACTGTATTCACACAATGCCTTGTGCAGATCCTGTCGAACAGACTGTGGCAGTTGCTCTTAGTTGTTTTACTTACAGTAATTGACTGACAGGGAGTTATTCAGCTGTGTTTATACATACACAATGATGCATTCACTGTCAATACTGCAAGTATTGGGATGTTTCAAGGTTGCAAACAATGTGATGGTGAGCCACAAAAGTTTGCACCAAACAGGAACAAAATCTGCAACCAATGAAATGATTCGATCTGCAGTGGCACAAAACAGGCTGAAGTCAGAGGCACGGATGGAAAACTCAGACAGACTCAAATGTTCTAGGATTTGACATTTGTTTGACATTACCATAGACCATTTTTAAATGTAAATATCAATCTGAACAAATTCTCGCAGTAGCAATTGGGGCAACATTTTAGTGTTGATTATGAAACAGCCATAAAAATCTATATTTTGCCTTATTTTGTTTCAAGGTTGGGGTGAAAAAGGCTACTTGAAAGTGCCTGGCAGCTTAAAACAAGCAAGTGAACCACATAACTGTAGATAATTATCACAACATGTATAGATTTCAGCAACTCAGCATCTCATTACAGTCCAGCACATATTTTGTTTAAAGTCACTTTGATTGTGTTTGACTCGAGCAATAACGGAGCCTGTTGGACCAGAGTCTATCTGTGTTTGCCTATAACTCAAACCAACACAGCACACGCTCCGTGCAGCATCTGGCTTTCACATTACATTTGAGGCAGAGTTTTGAGGAGCCTCTGAAATGTGTTGGAATTAAATTAAAACGTGCGCTCTGCCTGGGCAAACTGGACATTTTCCAAGAGTGCATTTCACACACCATAAACACTACAGAAATCTTTAAACATATAACCTAAAAGGGCACTGCTGAGTCTTTTAGATTCGTTGGGCAGCATGCATTTAAAAAATCTCCCAAAAATAACAAGCTGTTTTGCATTTGAAAGAAAGAAGGAGTCACATATTTCCTCAGAATTTATGGTTCTTGAAATCAAAAGTTTTCTTTTTTTTCACATCTTAATATTTCAAATTGACTTCAGAATAGCTGGAGTTGTGAGGGAGGTAACAGTGTAGGTGTATAGGAATTCATTACCGTAAATAATGAGTGCAGTGATTAAAATCAACAGGGAAAAATGTATATATATATATATATATATATATATATATATTAGGTCTACCATGAAAGTAATTGAGATGTAAAAGGAATCAACTCACTCACTTCCCTAAAACTTATTATATGACAATTGTCCTAATCTTTCCTTTCAATTAACACCGCTGCTTATGTAACGTAGCACGCATTTTATTACATCTTAGCAGCTTGTTTTTGCTCCACAATTCAAATCAGATGAAGTGAAGTATGAAGGAGAAAGAAAACAAGATCAGCATCACAGCTTCCACAATATCACTGTAGGTGTTCAAAGTGAATGCATTCATAAAAGAGGTAAACAAGAGACAGCTTTGAACCACAAAGGGAAGGTATTTCTCAAGCAGTGTTACCAATACAGGACCCAGACTGCTTAGAAAATCCTTTTAGCCTACCCCTAATGCAATATTTTACTAGTTATCAAATTGAGGTTCACATATGGTGTGGCCTCTGCAAAATCCTAAAAACAAACTGTTACTAAGCCCCAAAATCTATGTCAAATAACCACCATCTGTACCAGAGCCGACTTACAGTAAAACCAATGTCTCGTTAGCAGCTTAGGCAAAACTACTGCACGATATGAAAACAGATATGATTATATAACATAATACAATAACAAATCTGGTTAAAGCCAACAGGAGGGACAGAGACCCCATTCAGAATCTCAACCTCTTCTTATTATTCCTCTCCAAATCTAATCCTGTCAGACAATAAACTACATAAATGCGTCTAATAGGATTACGGCCAGTGAAAATATGTTGGCGAGAAGAGGGATAGAGACGTGGGGGAGAGAGAAGGAGGGTGGGGAGAGTGAGAGAGATAAGTGGGTATACCTTTACCACTTTCAAACACTCAAAAGAAAGCACGGATAGAGGGTCAAGAAGGACTACAGGTTTCCCAAAACTATGGATCAGGGCTAATTCCTCCTGGCCCATGGCTGAGTGCTGGGTTTGGGCTTCAAGCAGCGGTGAGTTTATTTAGTGGGTCTCTGGAACATTCCTCAAGTCTCAGCTGAACAATAAGATGTCTGGTGACCAAATGACCTTTGTCCTTCATTTTCAATGTCAGTGTCTACAATATGTTTAATAATTAACACATCTGGGTGTTCTTATTGCATAACCTGTTTTCCAAACGTGTTTGATTACTTTAACTGCCAATTTGTGCTTCAACTGTTGATTATGTTGCCATTTATCATTAGCACTGGTCTCGCACTGGTTTCACCATGTTTGCCTTGGCCTTAAACCTGCTTCTACCCACAAGGTTATGAGGCTCAGTGGAGGGATCTAAGATCTGCTGACGTCTACGAATACAGGGAGGGCAGCGGTCATATTTACACAAACTGGCACAGAGAAGGAAAGGACCGTGAAGAGAAGAGTGAGTGAATAAAAATTGATAGAAAGACAACCATCATTTTGTCTGTCACTTTGCATTAGAAAAGAAATTATTCCAGTAAATGCACATATATACACACATATCCACACAGGCCTTCTCTCCAATGGACTATTGCTCTGTGATAAACGGTCCCGTGCCTCCTCAGGACCACCTACCTAGCAGGAAAACCAGGTCATGCACCTGGAAATGGTCAGAGCCACACACACTAACAAACTGCGTGTGATTGAGGTTGGCTATTACTCAGGACCTTGGCCCACACCAGAGCCAGACAGAGGTGGAGATAGGGGGCACTGGGATGTGGGAGAGGAGGGATGGACTACACACATCAGGAGGGAGGAATTATTAATATAAGCAAAGAGCCAAATCCAACATACTGCAAACACACACACACACACACACACACACACACACACACACATAGGGAACTAACATAAACACAGGTGTTGGGAAACACACCCAGATTGACACCAAAAATATTTGGCATACAGTGGTATGCACTTATGCTCATCTTTATCCCCTCTGGCTGGCTGGGGAGCAAAGGTAACCACCTGCTTTTTTTTAATCAAGATATGATGCTGATGTTTTGATGACACCTCCAATACAGAAAATTAACTTTTAATTGACGCTGATGGCATTTTCCAGTATGGGCCTAAGTCCTTGGCACTGCCAACTCCTCAGACGAGAACTGTGATACTGACCTATACTGGATATTTGAAGGCAATAATGATCTGAACATTTCTAATTTATTATTTTTTTTTTTAATTTTAAACATAAACACAACTCAAGCTCAAATAAGGTTAGAAAAAATTAAATAAAATAATAATAAAAATAATAATAATAATAATAATAATAATAATAATAATAATAATAATAATAATAATAATAGGGAAACAATTTTACTAATTGATTCATTGTTTTAGTTATCTTAGTCAAACAAAAAATCCAAACCTGCCTTTTGTCTTTTTTTTAATCATCATTTTGAATTGAATGTTGGCTGGAAAAAAACAAGCAATTTAAAAATGCCTCCTTGTGCTGGGTAATTTTTATTTTATTTTGAATTGATTAATTAAAAAAGTATATTTAATAATGACAATATTCATGAATTGCATCCTGGATATTTTAAAGTTGAAAAATAAACTTTGTAAACAAAGAGTAAACACATTTTGAATGGTAAATTTCACTGGACATTATTATACAAAAATAATTGTGTAAACACAAATACACACATGTAAATAAAATAAATGTTAAACTTGAATTGAAAAAAATAAAGATCAGTCCATGTTAAAATAGAAATATACATATTGATACATCTGTGATAGACAGATTCAGTATATGCATCCAGACTACAATGTGCCTTCTTCAATGCACATTGAAGGGAGAGCATAATGCTCACTGAGGTTAACTCTATCTTATATAATATAATGCTTGAGCACCTGGGCTGTTTGTGAATGACCCCAGGATGTGTCTGCCAAGAGGAGAAAAACCTTAAATGAGAAACAGCTGCTTGAATTATAGCCATTTACACAAGATATAGTTGATTCTATGGCCCTCCACCATTAATGATCAGTAACATAACACACTTGCACAAAGAATCATATTATCAACATAGTGTTTTCAGCGTGGGTTATGTTCTGCAGGACATTACTAAGCTAGGAGACTTATCAGGGTCTGGATTGAGAGGGAAGCACTGCCTTTCAGTTTTTGGACAGCAGACAAACATCCTCCCAGTTGTTTGTACTGTAAATCACATTATGCTCCAGAACGCCCTCCAACAAACCTGCCGTCTACCAACACCTCCCACTGTGACACATTAATTATAACTTCCTGTATACAGCCTATCCCAAGCCATGAATACGTAATGCCCCAAAATGAGTCATATTCACATAGCAGACGCCCAGCAGTGAATAAATACAACCTATCCATCACACACTGCCCAGTGAAAAATTATTGAAAGCCCACAGAGGCAGACAGGAGGCAGGGCCTAGCCAACGGGAAGAGTGGAAATTATTATACTTTATCTTAAAAAAAAGTGAAATTCAACAGCCATCACAATGTCCCAATTATGCCCCGTATGCCAAACAAACCCTGAGAACTGACAGACTCAATGAAAATACATGTCAGAATCAGAGCAGGTAACAAGCAGGTGCTCTTTTAAATTCTGACTTCATATCATTTCAGTCCAAACAAGCTTCTAACACGGGGTGTAACTTGATTTTTCTCTCTCCTAAAAGCCATCTCTGTCTTTCCTTGGGATGGTGAAAAATGCAGCGGAAACTGGCAGGTCATTCGTCTCTGTTGTCCCAGTGGGTGGTGTTGGCTACAGGTTGACTAATGGTCCTGTTGAAATGCTTCAGATGTCTGAGTAATGACAAGCTATAAAAGCTAAGCTGACTACAAAGTCAACTAATCTGAGATATACTGGCTGTTTTCCAGTGACGAGAGCTGATAAAGTTTAGAATATGGAAATGTCATAACAATATGGAGGCTAAGGTTAGATCTTGGAAGTTATTTAATGGTCCATTGATAATGAAGTCCTAAACATTAAGCAAACTGAGACTACACACGGTAGGGTTGGGTCCCGACAGACGGTTACATTTTGTAATGTAAAAATACCTGCATTCGCTAAGCGCCAACACAAACAAATCTCTTATTAAAGCTATTACAGCGGTTATTTCAGTGTGTCAGAACAATCAATATCAAATCAACAATCAACATTTCATATCTTCTGCTGCTCATCTCATCTTCAGGTTGTAGCTGCTGGTTGTGAAAATGAATTAGGCTTGCTTAATTAAAGTTAATGTTAATTCATTTAGTAGCTACAGGGTTTAAGAAATCTACTTGCCCCAATTAAATTTTTACTCGCCCCTATACGAATTGTGTTATTTATTAGCGGTTATCAAATAACAACAAAGACCAAAGTTAATTGAAAGGTTAAATCTTTATTTAAGTAAATTAATCTGGAGTTTCGCCCACATCCTCTAACGCCACCCAACTAAACTGTTTTTTTTCTCACGAATGCCCGATGGGTACTGCACATGGGCAACTCTCAACAGAGATGAGAAGGAAGCGAGATGGCTCACGTTTTAGGTACTTCCATCATCAGCTCTGGAACAATGCGTTCAATTCTTTTTTACCATTTGCCCCGAAGCGGGCAAGCCTTATTGTTGAGCCCTGAGCTAGTCTCGCTACCACTGAAAAAACATTATTTATGACTTCCTGCCCAACAACAGGTGATCACAGATTAAAACTGAATCATGGATTCATAGTTATTTATAACTTTAGTTACTTGCAAATGATAAAAGCTAAACTTTCGATAAGGGATTCAGAAACATTCAGATTTGATACGTGGATTTGATACTGGATTTTTTAACCCAGTTAAAGGGACTATTTGTAACTTTCAGAAATGCTTGTTAACAGCGACACCTGTGGCCGTTAAGTCAACGAAAGTCAGCATCGGGTTCGCGCTTGCTCGCTCTAAATAGACATGAACGAGCATCGCTAAAAACAGTGAGGCGACACACGTCAGCTAAAACCACAATATCACTCTATATTTCACCTGCTTGGCAGTAATGTTAGCTGACCAGACGAAGGTCTCTCCATGAATCAATGCTGATCCTAGTGTTGGCTTTTCCTTCTTCAGCCTCCGGGGCTGAAGCAGGGAGACACCGGCACCCGGTCGGAGACGATAACGTTTCTCGCTGCGGAGCCCCGTCACTTTACAACACGGAAAACCTCTGTTGGTCTGAAGGAGCTGCAGCATTTATTTCTGCACAAACGTCCACTATACATTCACTAGATATTCTCAGAGCTAAACTAACTGTCCTGCAGTGTGTAGTGTGCGCGTATGCACGTCAAGAGGTGGAGCGAGACAGCGAGAACGCGCGCGGTGTATGAGTGAAGGCAAGCAGGCAGCGGAGCAGAGACTCCAGCCACACGCGAGCGCGCATAAGCGAGCGCGCATAAGCGAGCGCGCATATGCGAGCGCGCATATGCGAGCGCGCATGGGATCCTGACCTGGTAGATTTATACGTGTAAAATGTTACAAACAGTCCCTTTAACAGTAGCTGCTTTTACAAAGTTATTTTTATTCCACTGGAGGAAAAACTAAAGATTACTGGTCTTTCCGTTTGTTTCCTGACATCTTAGTAAGTAAAATGAATGGAATACCAGAACAGAAGAGGGAATGACAGGAGGCCAGAAAGAAAGAAAGAAAGTAAAGAGAGTTAAATTCAGGATCCATCGTGAGTCTAAACATCCGCTGCCCATCCCTCCTTCCCCCCTCCGCCCTGCCTCCACTTCTGTTATTGCTCCTTCTGCTCCTCATGTCTGTTAAGTCAGCATGACATTTTATGATGCCTGGATATTAAAAAGCAGTTTCTATTATGTGTGAGAGGGAAGTGGAAACAGCCATGCTCATGCTAGGTAATTAGGGGAAGCAGGCGAGAGGATATTTATGAATGCAGGGGGAGACCGGGGGAATTGGTGTGTAATGTCCTGCTGTCAGTAACAGTTTTCTCTTTAACTCTATACAGAACACGGTTAAAAGGTGGAAACCGTTTTGGATCTCATTTATGATCCACTATTCATCTGAATCATTTGGTTCATTTGTCCTTCGTGATGCGTCCCACTGAACAATGCCAATTGCAGCAATGATGAAAGTAGCGCTAAGAAGTTTTATCAAATAGGGAGATGGCGGACTAGATATGATTACACCTGATCAGACGAACACAGATGGGTAGCACAGTTAAGCAGACTGCTTAGGGTTGTCAACTTCAGTAAAACACAATTCCTTATGCAGAAGAAATTTGTAATATGACACTGTTCTAAATCTGTGTGAATTTGTGCAGCTTTTTCTTATAATTTAATTTCAACCATTGTGTTATATTGGTCAGGAATCTGCTAAATTAAGTCTTGCACTTCATTTTTAGTTTTATAGAGCTTGTTATATTTCCGATGATTGATTATACTTGTATTCATATTTTTATTGCCTTTTCAACCTGTCCATTTGATTCTTGGTATCTGATCTTAAATTCCTTTTTATGTCTTTTTATTGTTTTTCATCATTCTCTTTCATTGTTTTATGCGGCTCTGTAAAGCACTCCGTAATGCTGGTTTTATTAAGTGCTATATTATTCACTATGCTTTACTATATAAATCATAATAACCAAAGCAGATTGCCATTTTAAAAGGGAAAAAAAATAGTGTTCTACTTCACTTGTAATATCCTCTCTATTCAAAATTTCCCTTTTGATTTTTTTAACAGAGATTGCATGGCGCCAGTAGCAGCGTTTTTCACAGATCGCCTGAGCAGATATACTATAAAACAACTCTGTGTTCTTCTCTCCTGATGTGGTCAGCATATCCGTTTCTGATACTCGCTGGAGAACTTTGATCAGCTTACTGACCACAAACCGTGAAAAGTCATTTTCATAGAAACCAGAGTTGGAATAATAAGTTCACTTAACCGGACTTGAAAGCAAATGCTCTCTGTTTAACAGCTACATAGGAAAAGAGTTCCTTTGAATAGAGAGAGTCTAAGGGAAATAATTGTTGATCAATGTTTAGTTTTTTAGTTTTGCTCAGTGGACCATGTACGGATCAAACCCAGTGTGAAACGCATCCGTTACCTTGTATGATCAGGGTTGTGGCTTTTGGCCCTGTGCAGCTGTACTGTATCTTGCCTTCCTCTGTTCAAAAACATTAAACAATATTTCCAGCCAGCCCTCCAGGCCCCCAGCTCAATAACAATTTGAGGCTGTGAGAGAAGTGAGTGGAGGTGGTTCAGACACCTCGGGGCCTTTGGGGGCTGCTCTGGGCTCTCCCTGGAACCACAAACCAGCACAGGTCACACACAAGTTTGTTGCTTTTCGTTTTCGCCACAGCTCAGGGACAAAATGAAGCCTTAACCTCGTAATCTACCCAACGTGTCCCCCGGTAGCACTTCTGGATTTAGAGTTGGGAAATTACACTTCAGGCCTGAGAGGTGAGGTAGGGAGAGATGTGATTTTGAGCGTAGCCGATGAAAGATGGCAGTTTAGATCGCAGAGCCACAAGACCGGGGTAAATATTTCAGATTTCATGACTATACGTCCAAACATGATATTCCTTATAGCATCAATAATTGAAGCGAGCACTTGCACACTGAAGAAAAGAAGATATGAAAGTCTGTGTTTATTTCTATATGATTTTATCCTTGGTGGTTTCGGTTTGAGAGGTACGGAGGGATATAATGTGACAGCGGTCTCTCTGCCACCTGTCACGGTGCGGCTTTAGGGGGAAACACTCTGTCCTTCCCGTCTCCCCAGAGTCGGCTCAGGCCATCCAGCCCGCTCTGTCTGCTGCACAATCAGTCCTCTGTTCGTGACTGAGGGTGGGTCCCGCTCCTTCCACCCGCATTACTGTGAAAACAACCCAATCTCAAACACACTCTCACTCTGGCATACCCATGTGTAAATACACACATGCACACCCCTGGACCCACTTCTAAACCCATTGCCCACCACGGTGCAGCGGGACCTATGGGAAACCTAACCCCATTCCTGCCACTTACCATTATACTCCTGCCTGTCCGCTTTATTGAAAACACATGTATGAGGGTGCGCTCCTGTGCTTTACGTATAGATGCATGTAAATGTGACTCTGCCAGGGTATTCCTACAGTAACTTTGGGTGTGACTGCGCATACCGTCTTGAAAGCCTGACAGCGTTGGCAGGATACACTGTTTCCTGCTGTTTCACACCCTCACGCCCAGCCTTGATCTCTGCCCACCAAAAATCTAACCATGCCGAGGTCTGAATATTTACACCAGACTGTATTAATTTAGTAACTACACTCAGAACTTCCTTTCACACGTGCATCTTGTTATGTAAATGTATCAGGTCAGTCTCATGTCTGAAAGATTGCTCTAGTCACTTTTACGCAAGTCACGACAGCAATCTAGGTCGGAAATAGTAATATTTCTGTAACACTAAATATGCGCAGAGTGCTATTAAATCTCCTTATTCTGCCTTACGAAGAGAGCTGTAATAAATGTATCACTCAATTATTATCGCTTATAGACAAAGTAAATAAATTCAGTTTAATAAGCCACTAAACCCGGTAAGTGTGCCAATTTAAAGTTGTTGAGGAGATTCAGATCAATCAAAATAAATATTTTTCCCCTTGTGGTGTGGGAACCAGAGGTAAAAAAAAAGAAACTTTGGTATAACCATAATCAAATGAGTACCCCCTCTCTATATTTCAATGTTAATTCATGCCAACTGCATGGATGAATAAACAAACATCCAGCAGAACGCTTTATATACAGCATGTGAGCAAATAGTTCCAACTTAAATTTCTTGTCATTCTATGCTTGTGCACTGTCAGACTTTAAAAAAAAGCAAGTTGAATTTGCTAATAATGTTAAATTATGAAACTGAAGATAAAATATTAGTGGTATTACTGTGAGAAGCGGGAGTGAGCATGTGATGGCCATTAATTAAGGTTTCAACAGCAAAATAAGTTTTAAAATACATGACTTGGGTAGTGGCACGAAAGGTAGAGCGGGTCGTCCACTAATCAGAAGATCGGCGGTTCAATCCCCGGCTCCCTCAGTCCGCATGTCGAAGTCTCCTTGGGCAAGATACTGAACCCCAAATTGCTCCCAAAGACTGTGCTATCAGAGTGTGTGTGAATGAGTAGATTGAGCAGGTTGGCATCTTGCATGGCAGTCTCTGCCTTCAGTGTATGAATGTGTGTGTGAATGGGTGAATGTTGGCATGTAGTGTAAAGCGCTTTGAGAGGTCAGAAGACGAGTAAGGTGTTTAATAAATGCAAGTGCATTTACCATTACTAATGCAGCCTTTTAGAAATCAGACAACACTTTTCTTCCTCCATATCATAACTTTACATCTTACCGCTGTGACAGTGCTTTCTCTCACACCAGGTGCCAAATATCATACAAGCATGTGGCTCTTTCTGTAAATGTTCGGTAACGTCTGAATGAAGCCGAAAGGGGCATTAACGTAAAAAGACACCTGAATTACCTACACTTAAACAGACAGATGAAGACAGAAATGTTGCATCTTCCATGTCTGTAAAGGGCTACAGAGCCAGATAACTTGTCTACAGAATACAAAGAACTTCACTGTATCACTGTCCTCTCAGGTAGTCACATGATTCATAGTCCTACTTGCCAACAACTTAACACTTCAGCCACGATATATGGCAACAGGGACAAATCACCTTGTGTGAAAATCCCCCCCCCCCCCCTTCTCCCATTGTATGTGATGACACAGGGGGATCCTCCTAATGTATAATGATGAAAATGTTCTGCCACTGTGACAAGGCAGTCTTTGCTTCAGTGTAAGAGAGCCATGAGCCAACATATGGTTCGGCGTATTGCAGCCGACACTGACATATTGCGCATCGAGTTGGAGTGGGGCTCTCATCAGGAGGAGGCTCGTCCAAAACCACTTATATAGATCATCAGAGACAGAGAGCTCTCCCTCAGCCTGTGTGCGCTCCTAAAGAGGGCCAATTCAGTCAGAAATGAAAATAGAGAGAAGGCGTCCTATGTCTGTGGAGTACATTTACGTCTGTGGTTTTAAACTACAGACAGAAGAGCGTAAGGGTGGGCCAATACGTCTTACTTAGACCACACACACACACAAAAATAATCATGCGCACATGCATGCGTAAATACACACACACATATGCTCACTTAGCGAATTTAAACACCTAAACAACACAAAATCACAACCACAGGCCAAGAAACACAGGCCTGCACTGTTGCTGAATCCCCTTCCAGCGACAGAGAGAGCAAACAAGCCTCAACATTTTCCACGGCTGGGTGCGCTAGTTAAACGCCCTCAGAAGTGATGTCTCTTTGATGAGCTGTGGTAAGTGATATAATAATCACACTGGCGCACGTTTGCCAGAGCACTTGCCCATATTGCCCCGCTAGCTCAATGCCCCGAGGGGGAGACTCAGCCAAATAAACAGATCCCATTTCTAAAAAGGCAGAGACTGGTAATGAGGAGTCAAGCCCTGGCAGATCAACCCCCTCCCCATTACCACCACCACTCCGCCGCTAAAGTGTTCGTCCTGTTAACATTCCTCACTCACAACAGTGGTATCGTTGCCGCCGGAGTCTGGAGGGGAGTTTATACTGCCACCGACCCAAGGCCGTCCATCTCTGATGAGAGCACACTGGAGGGCTTTGTGTCACTGGAGCATTTCAGACAGACAGACAGACAGACAGACAGACAGACAGACAGACAGAGAGGGGTGAACATAGATTGGATAACTCTCACTGGCAAACACACAATACCCCAATTGATCATTTCTGCCACCAATGTATCAGATGCCCCATAACTCACTATGAGACTACATCCAGGAAAGGCAGTGATACACTGGCTTAATTTTGAGACAATAAAGTAGATGGGCAATTTTGTAAAAGATAAAAATAACACCAACCTGTATTTTTTCATTATAGTTTTGTTCCTTACAGGCCATTATATCGACACCAATTTTGTCCCAACTGACACCACCCATACCTGCTGAAAGCAATATCTACTCTCATCGTCTCCAAAACAGAGAGATTTGTCTTTTTGCCCTTGCAGAAGTATAAAAGACATACTTCCGCAGCATGCCCTGCACACACATGGAACACAATCATAGGTGCTACAATGATTTGGCCAATTTTCACAAACCAGCTTTTTTTTATCTCAACCGCCTAAACCCAGAGCGAAGAGGTTGTATTTGTTTCTTCTGCAGAGGGCATTGGTGGTCTTGAGAAAACTATAGGCTAACACATGAAATGAACAAAAACAAAGACACACACGCACAGTTGCCATTTACAGATTTTACACGCACTTTGAAGTGCCACATTAGAAAAGCTGTATGGAAACAGCACAATTCAATAAAACTTCATCAATTGCGGAAAGAAATGTACGCTCAGTTGAGGTGGTTTTTGCCGTTGTCAAAAAAGAGTTGATGCGCTAAATGGGTTATGGAAACGCCTTTGCCAAAGAAATTCTGACTTACTGAACATTTAACTCACGTGACTGATCAGCTGTTTCCGCTGTCACGTCTTCTCTGATATTTCCATAACGTGCAAATGCTTGTCTTTATCTCCGGTCAGCATGAAACATGGCCAATATTAGCTGTCATGAAAGAACAATTAAAACTTTGAAACAAATTCCTGAAGACCTCTCTTCATTTTTCTATCGTAGATGGCAAGATGCATGACCAAGCCGACTTCAGCCTATAGCGCCAACTTCTGACCAAACTACGCTGTGGTCAATAAGGCCAAGTTTATTCGCTCCAAACCAGTTGATGGAAATGCGCCTAATTTGCATTTACGACATTTCAAATGTCAAAAGTTTGTTTAAAATTCGCTTGACAGTTGAATGGAAACACAGCTCCAGACTCACACAGGTGATTGGCCCTCTGAAGAAGCTTTCAGCCTTTGACGAGAGGACTGGAAGCAGTTCGGAATCTATGATAATTTCATTAAAAAGGATTTTACCATTAGCTTTAAGATTATTTTTGGAAAGAGAGACCCAGAAAC
Organism: Sebastes umbrosus; assembly: GCF_015220745.1. Classification (NCBI taxonomy): domain Eukaryota; kingdom Metazoa; phylum Chordata; class Actinopteri; order Perciformes; family Sebastidae; genus Sebastes; species Sebastes umbrosus. The sequence goes on from NC_051270.1 coordinate 19,382,083, forward strand.
ACTTAAGCCACCGGGGCCACACAAGGCAGGGCTAGACAGAAATGGGTGCCAGGTTGCGATTGGCAACAATTTTAAGAAATTGGCAACTAATTCTTGGCCTTTGGTTGCCATCAGTGGCAACCGCTTAACATATAAAAAATGGGGACAGCAAACAGCAAAACGTGCGCCGCAAAATAATAATTATTTTTCACATACTGATGCTGGAATGCATACTGCCATCATCAAAGCTTGCTCTGTATTCTCTTCATTTTCCATGCTCATACACCAAATGGATTGATGGGACTGTGTGCTTGTTCATAGACTAAGAGGTTAAAGTGTGTGCATATGAAGTACCAAACAAATAAATATGATTTGGCCCATCAGTTTCAATATTGACACATCCACAGAATCCTCCAGCCCTTAGCTTTCTCTTTCTTTCTCGCCATCCTTATTTCCCGCCTGGTAATAAGCACCTGAATACATAAAAGATGTTGCTCAAGTCCTTCCTGTTTATATTAATGTTTTATTTAGTGTTTTGTATTATCATAATCAAAGTTCCAATAAAAATAACAAAGTAGAATAAAATATACATATCAAGTGACAGCCTAGTTCCGTAACCTGTCCCGTGCGGAATCTTGATGTTATGTTAACAAACAAATTAGCATTTAAATGAGTCCTGCATTTTATCCTTCAAGGTTATGTTGTTATGGATATTAAATTAGAGTGTGTGGCTTTGCTTGTGGGTGCACTTGTGTTTGCGTGAGTCTGCGAGTGTGTGTGTATAAGTCTGTGTGTGGTCCATAAGCTGCCAACCGACAAGTCCCCCAGAGAGGTGTTAGAGCAGGTTTGTTTAGGGTTGATTTGGGAGAGAGCGGGGTGGAAACGTGCACGTTCCAGTGCGAGTGTGGGTTTCGGTCTGCACATGCTTGAGGGGAAACAGTCCAGACTTTTTCTAACTGCAGAAGATTTAATATGACGGACAACGTCATCATAGCTGAAAAGTTCTCCTAAGCTAATGTGTCTAATATTTCGGTCTTTTCTCAAGGACGAAAGTCTGCAGAAAACTCACAGGTGGAATGGTTTGTCCCTGCGCTGGCCTGCTTTTGGATTGTTATCATCTTGGCTGGGCTCCTAGAGCAGCAGTCACAGCGATGAAAGTGTGTGGACTGTTATTGCAGAGGTGCTATACAGTGACTGTTTAAACAGCAAACAGTGCTTAGACACACACTGCACCCGCCAGATGGCTCAACTGCCAGTTTATAATGTAAATTCCAAAATAGAGACATTAAACTAGAGACGTAAACGACTGTGCCATCTCCACTGAGGAAAGAATAAAGACTTTCTGAACTTGATTCAACGAGATGATCTACATCTGCTCTTGACGTGTCGCCATTAGTTAGTTACTTTTAAAGCCAGGTGTGACAATAAAAGTCTAATAAAAGAAAAGTTCCTCATCCAGAATAAGGTTCATCTAATAGAGTATAATGCTGCATTCACACTAAATGTGAAGCAAACTTTTTGCACGGCCCGATTACATACAAAGAGGCGAATAGATAAGAGTTCGCCCTTGAAATATTTCAACTCAAGCGAGAAATTCGCGTGACGCTGTGTCGCAAAAGCCTATCAGCGTTGAGATTCTCCTCCTGTCTTCACTGACGTCCTGACATTTTTGAATCAGAAATGGATGAAAAAAATATCTGTGGGCAGAGCTCCACACTAGTACCTCATATTTGTACAAAGACCGTACGAAACTCTATGTGTATAATTGTATATGTATAAACCATAGTCTACGGTACAAACAATAACGTTGCTGCCGTTTTTATGCTGAGATGAAGTTATGTTGAGTTGATGGAGCAGCTATAATGTTAGAATAGCCGAGATCGATCCGAACTTTGTTTGAAAGTTGTTTGCTTGTCGTCTTGCGGACAGACCTGACAAAGCATGAATTCATACTATTTACAAATCTGCATCATTATGGAGTCATCTCGGCATCCTTTTGATCCATTTATTGCAATTAAATCACAGAAATATGTGTTTATTTTGGGTTTACCACTGTAATTATACAGATTGTAGATTAATTCAGCCGACGTGTGGCATTCTAGATACAATGAATACAGCTCAGTGAAATTCACGAGGGCCTCCAGATGATGTTCTGAACCCAGACACAACATCGTTTGGTTTTTCCGATGCGTCTGGGACTTCCACGACCTATACAAAGCAGCAGTAGTGGTTATTTCGGCCATGGTTGATGAAACGTTGTTTGTATCTACATGGAGGTAAGCCCCTCCTCCCCTCCAGCGCGTCTAACGCGTTTGATGAGTCAAACTCCCGCGAGTAACGCAAGGCGAATATTCGCTTTACGTTTGGTGTGAATGCAGCATAAGAAGCCATGGACAATCAGCTACATGCTACTAAACTAGTTAATCAGTCCACATAAATGGTTTTACAGGAAGAGATGTAACAATGTGTTAGGAAGCAGAAACATTAGGTCGCACTCGCCCTGCACACATTTAAACCTGCAGATGATATTGTGGTGAGTCCACACTTAATCTCTAAGGCAAACTAATCTCCCCTTTAATATAGTTGATTCATGAACCTGCTCAAAAACATGTTGTTTTTAATCTACCCCTCGCCGGCTCAGCAGCCATAATAAAATGTGGATTAACTTGTAAGCTGGGTGATATGTGGAGTTTTTTTTCTGATTCTTACGGCGGAGCGTCTCCTTCAGTCTGCAACTGTAAATATGTATGCTAATATAGTAGCTCATAAAGTCTTTAAAAACACCTCCCCGTGATATTACAGGCAGAGAAGCTCACATATTCAAAACACACACGCGCACGCACACACACACACACACACTCCATATGCTCATACACGTAAACACACACACACTGATGACTTTGCCTGAGGCAATTTACACATCAAGTATATTAAGTCTATACCCGTTTTTGCATTAACTCATCCAGACTTTCTTTCACTCTTTAAGGTAATGTCCAGTCAAAATCAATCTGGAATTGCTGCAGGTGTTAATGCCGGAAAAAGACTTTACAACTTCTTAAATATGACACTTGTTGGGAGCCTGAGAGAATAATATTTCTTTTTTTTTTATTATTGATTTTACCCTCAGTCCATAATTAGACAGCTTTACTATAATATTGGTTATTTTTGTGGCAGGAATACATAAATTGATGTTCCAGGTTGGATGGAATTGAGCTGCTTTTTATGAAGAAGTTTATTAATTATAATTTCCATAACTTATTGCCTTGTTTTTGTTTTATTGTTCAATTTTAAATATATATCCATCTGTGTTTATTATCAATTCCAACCATTTACGTAAGTTACTACGAGCAACCACGGACACATTTGGCTGAAAGTCACCAGTTAATGCTGTTAGCAAAGTAGAGTCACTAGGACTTGCCTTGCCGCCGCAGTAATGGCCAAGACGCTAGATGGCGGAACTAACAAAGCGGTCGCCGGATTCGTCTGTTTACAAGGTTTGAGCAAACAGCCTTGTTGATGTTTCTGTTTATACAGTTTGAAATATATGTTCAAGTCCTTGATGAAAAGGCAACCATTAGATAGTCTGTGGTCTATCTGCACCCTTTAATCCGTAGGTGGGGTCCGGTGATGTGACAGACATGCACAGAGCTCCAATGATCAAGGCCATGTGGGCTTGGTTACAGTCGGGCCCACTCCGGCCTATTAATCCATCTGAAACAAGAACCACACTTCAGATCACCACTTGGACATTCCAAGACACACTGATCCATCACAGGGAATGTCAACCTGGAAGCACTCAGACCCCCAAGCAAACCATTTCCTGAAGCCCCACCTCCACCAATCGCCCAGGCCAGACATTTATTTATTTAGCATTGCTATCCTGTGCAGTTTGGGCCATTGCAAAAACTAATTTGGGAATTTATGGTGCCTGGTTTCAAACGTAGGGTCTATAGCGGAGTGTCTGATATGTTCTTGTGGGTTTGTGACAGGAAATAAAGATTTACAAACGGAGAGGAATTCCCTTTAAGACATGCCAGTGGAAGGTGGGGTATTGTTATTCCAAAGTCAGAAAATTCCACCTACGCCCCAGAAACACATATCCTGTAAGTCCACATTCAGAGCACATATCAGAGCAGAGGCTCTGCATCAAAGGGTTTATATCCCTCTATCTGAAAAGAGCTTGAGACTGATGGGAAAACATCAACGTCAAACACAAAATACTTCAAACAAATTATCTAATATGGTGTTTCCCAAACTTTTATTCTGGGAAACCACTTTTTAGAAATGACAAACCATCGCGACTCAATTTACAATAGGCCTCGTCTATTAATCGTGAGAAGAGCAAATTTGTGCATAAATAAATAATCCTGCCCATTTTTACTGCCATTTCCACATCACCTTATATCATCTTGAATAGGTAAACCAACCATGTCGAAAAGATATACGTTTGATAATTTATGCACGTGTCATTGAAAACATAAAACACATGTTAAATACTTTATAAATGAGACCAAATAAATGCATTTAACAAGCTCTCATTTTTTTCCTCTCATTGGATAACAATACGAACATTCAGGCTTCCTCATGTGGCTCAAAGGCGTACTGCAGATATAAATCATATACTGTATAAAAGACTATGGAAGAAATTCGGCAAGTTTATTTGGCGACCATAATAAAATCTCCTGACTCCAATCTTAGGGAATGACTGATCTAATGAGCCCTGTTTCGACCGCAGGAACTTTACCCAGAAACTAAGAACCTTTTGAGGAACTCATTGCATTTTGACCGCAGGGACCAGGGTCTAACTTAAGTTCCTAAGACATTTTACAGAGCATTTTTACCCCCCCAAAAGGCTCTGGTTGACCGGAACCTTTGGGGTGGAGTTTGCAGGGATGACCGTCGCTGATTGGTAAAACACAGACAGCGCCTCTACTTCAACAGCTTAAACTTGTGTACCGCTTCATTCATGAGCAGGGAAGTACTTTAGTATCGATGTAGGATCATTTTAGGACGAGGGGAGGGCATTTCTCTTTGTTTGATAACATTGAACGTAAAGGCTCTGCTGTCGGCCTCCCGACTCATTAAAAAAAAGACAGAGAAAAAAGCAAGAGGGGGATTGTGAGGGTGAGCGTTAAAAGAGGGAGACGACGCGGTGGTGCTGTGAATGAGAGAAGGAAAAGGTATTTTTCTCATTGTTTCATAGGAGTTACGTTCTAAAGCACAAATAAATAACCATCAAACACTCAACAGATGATTTACTGTGGAGACAGACACGCTTAGTTTTATTTTCCTCCTCTGCATTTCATTCATTACATCCAACGTGTATCAGTAAATATATGCAGCAGTAAATATCGTTGTCACAGTGAGATGAAACACAACGTTTATTTTTTTCGAAGGTTCATTTTTTTCCTATGGCGGGCACACTGAACTGCAGGCTGCAGAGTGTGTTTACCACTGTGACCACCGGCAGCCCTTGTCCCATGTCATGTTGCTTTTTCATACGTCAGCGGACTAGTTTGTCATATCTTTGCAGGTCTTTGTACCGCTGTGGAAACACATAAACACAAAACAGTGGGCTGCAGGAACCTTTTAGTTCCTTGAAAAGTAGGAACTTTTGATGGAAACACGGCTATATATTCTACCTTATAAACCAATAAAAAAAGTGTATTTTAGGAAGTTCATGACATGTCAGCTACAAGGAAAGGAACCCATGATCAAGGTCAAATGACCAAGTTTGTTAACAGTCAGCGTCCTCTCCGCTGAAGGAGGCTCATCTTTTGTCTGTCTTCAGTGGACAATCTACGTTATTTGTTCCAGAGCACTTCTCAAACAAGAGGAGACGATCATAGAGGGAAGAACAGGTCTGAGGATGAATCACCACTTATTTTACACTACAGAAAGCTGCGGTTTATCGGCTGGTCAGCAGCTGCTCAGACCTTTCTTTCATTACTGCAATGCACAGGACCTTTGTCAATGTATTGGGTGGCATGGAAAAAGGCAAACTAAAGGGACTTTAGCTCTTTCTCCCTCCCCGTTTTATCTCTCACACCTCCTTTCTGATTCCTTTTCTCCCTCCCTCTCCACACACATACACACGCACATGCACACACACAAGCGCACGCACACACACACGCACACACACGTAAAGTACAAGGGACTTGAAAGACCTGTTTCAGGTGTTTGAACTCATCATTACCAACTCCAGCCTGGGGATCTGCTCAACCTGACAGCCTTGTTGATAGATTGTAATTGTATGGTCGCAATTGATTGACTGCACCTCACTCAATGTAATATGCATTTGTTGGAGGTTACAGGTAAAGGGGAAGGCAGTAATGACTTCCCTTCTTGTCCTTTGGCAAATGACCCTGTACTAACTCTGACGGACACCTTACCATACTGAAAGGGGGAAAGGAGACTTTTGCATTTCACTGTGGATATTCTGCTTACCAGGCAGAAGATGGTTCTGGTTTCCCTTTTAATCAAATTTCAATTATTCCGATGGAGGAAAGGAAACACTCGTTTTGGTGCGGTCTCTCTCTGTGTTCTTTAAAACCAGTATTTTCCTCCAGCAGCTCCAGGTAATTAATCATCCATACATGTTTTAAAACATCAGCGACTCTCCTCGCTCCGTTCTCTCAGTCAGTGCTTTGCCTCTGTTGTCCCAATGTGTGAGTGATTACCACCAAACTAAATATATTACATATTCCAAAGTGTGGAAAATACACATATGGCGTGGGCTTTGAAACAGTGTTTTTATTTGAAGCATAAGCGGAAAAGAAAAAAGGAGGCTGAATGGAGTGTGACTTCCAATGTACAGGTGCAGCTAACGAAGTTGTAGAAAAGGAAAGGGGAAATGTACAGTAGCAGGTCAACATTTTTCACTTTTTTAACAAGCCAAGAGTGGGAGAAAAAAATACTTTCTTGCCAAAGCTGTGTGTATTAGCCATCAAATTGCTGGCTGGGAAATATATTGGCTGTATTTAACCAATGTTTTTTTTTTCATAGTATGGTAGTTCTTGGCGGTAGTGGTATTTATTCTGACTAACAAAACAAAACAAATATTAAATCATCATTGTTTTGAACAGGAGCCATTCTGTTTCTATTTTGCACAGGCCCTCTCACACTTCAGAGCAGGGCACTGAAATGCAACACATGTAAAATGATTGTAATGTGATGTAAATAATGATCAAGTCACATGTATGAGAATGTCACTATGTGCTCAATTTAAATAATGTAATCTTGATGATGATGATACATTATGACCTTTTTAAGCAGAAGAGCTTAACCGGGGACGGGGGTCGCACATTAGCCTTGGCTACAATCCTATATGCAACTCATATCATGTTATTGTAACCTGTTACAGTGGGTTTTTTGTATTGTCCCGATAGGATATCCGCAAGAAAAGTACCGGTGGCCACTCGGAGGGGTGGCTTGTCACTTAAATGAGAATAGTCAGTCCACCTTAAAAGGTCAGCGCAACTTAAGTGAGCGAGCCGTTGTTGTCGCCAACTGTGGGGCCAACGGGGTAAGACACGGGAACTTGGCCTGGGAGTTGTAGCATTTATTAAGCGACAGCCTAAACTGTACACACTGCACTGCTACGTTTACAGCTATAATGTTACGGTTAACTTCATACTCACCGTTCGTCTCACACATGTCACTCTCTCGCTCTGTCTCTCGACCGCACACTTGCTAACGTGAAGCTGGGTTTATGCTCGCCGTAGTGTCGCCGAGCCATCTGGCTGGCAGAAAACCCGGAAACACCACGTGCGCGGTGCGACTCATCTGTTTCTCTCTCTCTCGGTCTCTCGCTCTCTTGATCGCACACACCAAAACTCGCTTACATTAAGCACGCAACCTACGCACAAAGTTATTTCTTTAAGGAGTTCGCTACCTGTATAACACATTTTAGTTTAAAAAACATCTTAAAAATACATAAATCCCCGATGACTTGCTATACACTGGCAGAAACCCTGTCTTGATAAATAAACTGATAAATAAATAAATGTAGCTATCACTTACTGCCATATATCACCAAAGGTATGGGTCAGTGTTTTGAAATGGCCATCAGCCTGCAGTTGCACACACACTATAAACATTGACCTTTTGTGCACATTGCATGAAGGTGGTCACACAGGACAGTAAAAGTCATGGGACGAGAGGTTGACACCAGAGGTTACATTAAACCTCTCGAGGGCTCACCACAGCTATGTTCCTTTCATAGGACAGAAAGAGCTTCCACAGCAGATCGTATGACATGCACACACAGGTGCAGACGCATGGCTCCCTCTCACTGATACTCACATACTTTGCACACAAGTTCCTGTGTCTAACAATACCAATGCCATAATTCTTTTGTTTCATCGAGCAAGCTTGTGGAGCAGAGTGGAGTCTAAATCAAGCTTCTAAAAGCTGCGTACGAGTCTGAGATGTTTCCTGGGTTATCTGACAAAGACAGAGGACATAATGAGAGACAGATCGGTTTCACCTCCATCTATTTCTCGTCTTCCTCTTCCCCTTGCTAAGTCTTCCCATCTCGCTGCTCTGCCGTTCTGAGATACAGGACCTACACCCTGACCTATCTTAGTGTACAACCGGATCACACCAGGCCAATCTTCGCCTCTAGAAATAGAGGAGGGCCGGAAAAAGACTCCCGTTTGCTGACGTCACCTTATCGAGAGCAGGGGACACAGGGGAGAGGTAGCGAGTAGATTACCGGCCTCTAAAAATAAAATTGAAATATGGCTTCTGTTCTGCAACTTCCCTTATTCCAGCTCTCTCTTTCTGTATGTTCTTTGTTGACTGTTTTTCTCCATTGTGTAATACATACAGTATACACACACACACACACTTAAATGTGTGTTGACTTTATGATAAAGTCTAGTAGTGTTGACCATGATCCTTATTTAATAATATACTTACATGCACAAACTATATAGGTGTGGCCTGGTTGCACATTATTGTTTTAAGCCTCGGCCTCTTGCTCTGTTTTACTGGTCTCAGAGGACGGCGGGCATTGAGTACTAATTGGTTCCAGAGCGAACCATAACACGGACTCCACCAACGACTGTCCGCCTTCATCACCACAGGACCGTAACGAGTGTTTTGCAAACAACACAGTAGGGCTGATAAGAGGCCAGGTGGGTAATTGATGTGGTTACTAAGTGGCTAATTTGCATTCTTTACGCATATCAAACTAAGCAGAGGGAGAGATAGGGGTAAATTGGATAGGGTTGGGGGGAATTACAGTCATAAATGGCAAATTGAAGTAAAATTTTTGTCTAAAGTGCCCTGAATTCTTGGAGAACACTCATTAATAAAGTGCTTGACTTCGATGAGTTGCTGGGCTGGGGAATATGGCAAAAAAGTTATAACAATTATTTTTGTTCCCTGTCAATGGATAGATATACATTACATCACAATATAAATTCTGCTACCTTCCAAGATTCCCTAAAGCTCAAAAGTTCCTTGTATTCAAACTGAAAAATAAATTAAAATAAAAGAAATATACAAATTGACTGACATTTCTTTCATCTCAGTGAATCCACAATTTTTTACAACACACTATCATAACCATGTCTTTTGCAAAAAATGAAGTTAATCTTTAATGAGTACCATATTGAGCTGCAACAATTAATTGATTAGTTGTCGACTATTAAATTAATCGCCAACTATTTTGATAATCGATCAATCGGCTTGAGTAATTTTTTAAGAAAAAAAAAGATAAAATTCTCTGATTCCAGTTCTTAAATATGATTTTTTTCTGGTTTCTTTACTCCTCTTTGACAGTAGACTGAATATCTTTGATTTGTGGACAAAACAAGACATTTGAGGACGTCATCTTGGGCTTTGGGAAACACTGATCAACATTTTTCCACCATTTTCTGATTGATTAATCGAGAAAATAATCGACAGATTAATCGACAATGAAAACAATCGTTGCAGCCCTAGTACCATATGATGGTTTTGGAAAATAGTTTATTTTCTGTGACATCATTAGCTGATTGTGCATTGGGAAGAAATGTACCCTACTATATATTCAAGCTGGGTTTAGTATATTATTATTATTTTTAACAATAACACTTTTAAACAGATTCAGAATGCCATTAATTTCACAAAAATTACAATTTTTGGGGGGTAACTTCTTGCTTGATAGGTAAAATAAGGAAATAATACATTTCTAAAAGATTTCAACAAAATATTGACACAACAAGCATTAATGGACTTTTCTTTATTTAACTCTCAAATAACATGAGGCAAGATTGGGAGCCATGCAAAGATAACAGCTGGAGTGATTCTTTCCTACATAAGGACACGCGGCAGCTGCGCTACTATCACACGATGCTGGTCTGTCTGCTGGTGGGAATGATGAGCAGCTCTACAGTGACAACAGTGGGAGAAGGGATAACTGGTGACATTTGGGTTAGTTACAGTGGTAAGTAGATATGATGAAGGCATCACTGAGACTTTTTCCTTGCACCGCTGTTGTTGCACATTGTATTTGTGCTAATTGGACAAAAATATAGGGTATGAGGTGCTGTGGGAGTATCCTATAAACCTAATTTACAGATGCTATTACTATTATCTCACACGGCTCTGTGTAAACTGTGAGCAAGAACAACTCTCTCAGGAATCCTGAAGCCTCTTTCCTGACAGGCGATAGGGGACCAAATTAATGGACTCTGCAAAACACTGTGGGTGATTCAACAGGCATTTGGACACATGATTGAATGGTCTATGAACATGTCTATCATTATGTTTAGGTTGTCTTGTTTCACCAAAGACAGCTACATATTTAGTGTCATACTAATCTATGCTGCTCTGTCCTTTCCTTGAGGAAAGTAGGGGTTAATTTGTGACTATTTGCAGACTGCACCACAATAGTATGCTGCTGATCCCCAAGCCGCTCCCACCTGTTTTTATATGTGCATTGTTCTCAACCTGTTCCCTGGCATGGTTCCTAGCTGCCTCGCTCTCCCTTAGGAGCACATCTGCTGCTTTAATGCTCCACCTGAGTTTATGGAGGTCTCAGCACAGGCCAAAGCTGCACCTGCAGACTCATCCAAACAAGAGGAACAGCACTTGTATTGTAAAAGGAACTAATGCCGTAAATATCCCTTCTGTTTTAACTCATAACTTAACATAATCTAGCAAAACTTCATGTGTGTTTAAGTTGGTGTTCAAGGCAGAGCTGCACGATATAACGTTTCAGCATCGATATTGCGATGTGGGCAATAGTCACATTGACGGGCGTGGGGTGTCAAGTAAGGCAAATAAACTCAAACATGTCATGTAGTATTTATCATTTATTATCTAGACTGTGGCGTAGGCCTGCCGCAGTTTCCTAATGAACCAAAAATATTTGGCTCCGCGCAGTCTGCCCAGGGGATTCAACTCGGAGGGTCAGAGATGGTCGCTTGGTTTGGGAGGATCCCCGCTGATGTTAGCTGGCCCTCGGCGGGCTATGTCAGGGGTCTGCGGCGATGATTGCAACAAACCCGACCTGTCTGGAAACACAGACTTCGTCTTGTTTACTATGCTATGTGGGTGCGACTTTTTTGTTTGCATCATCACCATTCATATCTATACCACCAATGTGTTTATGATTAAATTGTTTAAAAAGCACAAAATTGTTTACAAGAGCACCAAATTCTTCACAGATCTAGCCTCTTATTTTTTTTCTCAAAATGCACTAGATTGATGCATTTAACTTTAAAAAGGTACAGAATTTTCCTGACCAAAAAAGGAGTAAAAAAAAAAAAAGGGAGAGAGAAGAAGCTGTTACTTGCTGTCAGGGCTTTTTAGTGAGCGAAGTGGAGTGGTGAGAATATCCGCTCCTTGCTTAGTCTCACGTAGCTTGTCGTTCCCTACGCTCCCCCCGCTCTGCTCAATATCTCTCGCAATAGCCAATTTTTTGACAGAAATTAGTGTGGTTGTTCTATACAGAGATGCTTTCTGGGTCGGGCTAGGCCATGCTTCGAAACTCATGGTGTGAGCGGTAGGTACCGGAGTGAAATTGCATCGGAAGATAAGGCGACGCTCCGACTTTTTAAAAAATCCGCTCTGCGCTCCATCGAAAATCCTCCTGCCCTCGCTCTCCACTCACTCGCGCTCTGCTCTGCTCACATGCTCTGCTTGCTGTCAATTCCTCTTCCAGTATGAAGAATCGCTGAGGCCACCTGCGCCAGATGCTGGCTAGGATCATTAGGCGTGTGGCTCAAGGAGAGGTGCTTACCCAAAGAGGAGAGCTGTGTACCAAGCCCACCTGCCCAGGGATAAGAATCTCCCTGGGACTCTTAAGCTGAAAGAAAGAGAGTGCTGAGCCTCTCTTAAACAGATGAAGCTAAATAAAACCAAGGCTATTTATCAGTGTAGCAGCCACTCGGCTTGTCACTCCTCAGCCTGCCTCCGCTCCGTTCAACCATTCATTCACGGCAGCGCTATCAGCACACACAAAGCAAATCAGATGCATGAATCAGGACGAGCAGTACGGCTGAAGTAAGCCAAAAATTACTTCTCCAGCTGGCCGAGAGGACAAATTAATATAAAGAGTTGGGCACCACTTGAGAGTTGCCATTTGACTTTCATTGCACTTTGGATTATGTTGAACCAAACAAACTTTAAAAACTATGCCTGGTTGTGGCTGTTTGTAAAAGGGCCTTCCCGTTGGAGAACGTGTGTCATTAAAGGCCACTGACCACACCATTATCCACTCACTGCTGCTTCCTAGGAAAGTCCCTGGGTTTCACTCCAGATCAAATGGAGCATCAAAAATCTCAAATCCGATCCAAAAACACGTCATTGTTTGGTCAACGGTAACCAACGGTGGTTCCCCTGCCCCTCCATGTCCATCTCCATACGTCATCCTTGTAATAGTGAGGTGATTTCTACGCTCCGCTCATCATGTGAGGAGCCAACAGCTAAATCCTTGTCGGAGCTGAAAGAGTGATTCCTGCTGCTACGTTGTATCACTGACGCTGTTCCCCTGTGGCGGATTTTTCAAGATGCACACAAAGCGGGAGACAGACTATTTTCACCAGACCTACCCTCTCCAGAGGGCAATCTTTCTGTGTTACAGTGGCGTTTGTCACAGTAGGTAAAGGTACTGTGCTCCACTACAGTCTGCAGAATGCCTCCCCTTTTCCAAAGTGGTATTAAAACTAAAGTGATAATGCACGATATGCTAAAGTAAATGAATGATCGCGGCCTGTACAAGTAATTGCCTCCCTTCTTTACCATTACCACTGTATCGTATACTGAAAAGAGAATATGGGGAAAAGTTAGAGACCAGCATAATGGGACATTTTGAAACAGACAAAATTGTCTCATTATGATGCATTATACAGACTCCTCAGAGCTGCAGCCTCAGAGGTTTGGTAATTTTGGACCCACACGTGTATTGTTTAATCAGCATTGTTATCATTACCACTCTTCCTCCTCCACTCCTTAACACTAAAGTGCTGAAGCAGGTGAATTACACCGTGGAACTTCACGATACTCAAGCGCATCTGTCCATTGTGCTACTAGGGCTGAATCTAAACCACTAACCCCTCACTAACCTTTAATGATCAGCCAGTGCCCTTAAAAATAGATGTACCTCGCACTACCAGCTCTACTGTACGTGTTTGTTTTTTGAGGCATCATATAATGAGCTCTAATCCTGGAAATTGATACGTCTCCTTGCTTTTGTACAGCCGTAACAAGAAACGGCGTCAGTGGTAGGCAAACCATTCAGTGCGATAGCCATGTCTAATGGGGCTATAATGCAGGGCTGAATGGCTCTATCTGCTGGGGGGAGACGGCCCTCTCAGCAGCCCCTCAGGCCATCGCCTCAGGTCCATTTCAGAGGAAATTCTCAAGTGTTTCATAATTTCCACTCATAAATGGCTTATTTTGATCACTGAGCTATAGCATTATGTCTTTTTTAGCAGTTAGCTGGCCGTTTGACAACCCAGATCATCAGCTTTGTTCATCCTTAAAATGATTCCTGCTTATAATCGAAAAACAAGACAGTTATCTTGTAATTTATATGACCGTGTCACACAACTACAGTACAAAACAACTAAGGAGAGACAGTGTAGGTAGAAAAAGATCAGGGTAAGAGATGGAAAAACTCCCCACTGTAAAGCGATATGGCATCCACAGTGCACTTCAAACCCAAACAGTCTAGCTAAACATGGGAAATGGCTCCTTTATTTCATTTTATTTTATTCCTTTATTCCTGAGCGCTGGTCTCTGAGGAGTGCTGGCATCGATTGCTGATTTAATGAAAGCGTCTGTTCCTCTCCCCCATTCCTCACTCCTCCTCCAGGTCACTCTGCTTAAAATGCCTCCGTTAATCAGATTTCTGTTAAAAGCCGTAAATAGAATCAGAGGTCTGGTGCCAAGAAACACTCTCTTTTACTCTAGTCTTCACTCTGTCGCTCCCTTTTCTACGATTTTCCCAACTGGTGTAATGAATTCAGTGGGCTTTCTCTTCTAAAAAGGTACAAGTTACGAACAATGGGGCCGGGAAGCTTCTCATATTCACAATGTAATTTTCTTTCACAACAAAACAGATAAATAACCAAACACAGAGACTACATATGTAGCCTCTTTTGTAATGCAACACATTGTTGGGAGTAGAAACAATTACTCGATTGATTGATTAGTCGATCATCAGAACATTAACTGGCAAATGATGAATTGGTTATCAAAATTGGTTAAGTAACTTTACAAGCACAAAAATGGCAAACACGCTGAAGTCCCAGCTTCTCAAATGTGAAGATTTGCTGCTTTTCTTTGTCATATATGATAGCAAACTGAATATCTGTTGATTTTAGACTATTACTATCGACTACTATCGTACAAAGTGAGAGCAGGCTGATGAAAATAATCTGCAGATTAATCAATACTGGAAACAATTGTTTGTTGCAGCCAGTGGGCGACTCCAGGTCTGAAAAGTGAAGCCAATGCGTAAGTGCCTTAAACCTGCATTCTTTCTAACAACCAGCAGGGGGCGACTCCTCTGGCTGCAAAAAGAAGTCTGATTGTATAGAAGTCTGAGAAAATGACCCTATTTCTAACTTGATTTATTACCTCAGTAAACATTGTAAACATCAGTTTATGGTCTCAATCGCTAGTTTCAAGTCTTCTTCAATACAGCATGATGTTCATTTAGTAAATTATGGTCCCATTTAGAGTCAAATAGATCATAAAGCAGGGGATGCTTTAGGGCGTGGCTACCTTGTGATTGACAGGTTGCTACCACGGCGTTGTCCGGTCTGGGAGTTGTCTGTGTTTTCGTCTTAGATATTTAACCATTTCACAGTGTGTTTTCAGTTCATGAAAGTCAACTAACATTTTGGTCGCCAAAAAATGTCTTATTCAGCATTTAATTGTATTTAGCTCCACGCTCTTGTGTCTCTTCTGGTTGCAAAAAACAAGATGGCAACGGCCAAAATGCCGAACTCGAGGCCTCAAAACTGTAGACCACTTCTTGTTATGGTTGGGTTGCAGCATGAGTTGGTAGCAATGTTGAGACAGAAACTCTTTTAAATATTGCCCGATTCCAATATTGATGAGACAGCTCTTAATCCGTTTTTACAAATGTGAAAGAGGGTTTATTTATTTGTGATCAAGGTAGAATACAGTATCTCTTATTTTGCAGAGTACAAATTCATCAAGCCACATTTTGGACAAATTGGGATAAGCAGCATTAAAGATAAAATAGGTAGGAGATAAGGCAGGGTAATAATGTAACCCGATGTACATGAAGGATTTATCCTGAAAACATTCATGAACTCTAGAGTTAACCCTCCTGTTGTGTTCTGGTCAAATTGATTAACATGAAACGAACACAACGAGGGTTAACAGTTATTACTTTCAAATTATAGGATACTGCTAAGAGGGGGATTTTTAAAGTTGTTATGTGGTGCAGACTATATTTTTCTGCTCATTGCCCAGTCCTGTTAGTTCATTATAGTTTACATGTGGAAGTAATCACCACAGAAATCCTCTCAGTTCAGCTGAGGTCTGCCTTCACTCAAAAATAAAAAAGAATGGCTTGTTGACAGCCTCATGTGGAAGAAGTGAAAGTCGCCTTGTCATTTTCGTACAATTTGGGTTAGACCTGTGTGAAGTAGAGGACCTAACGTGAAGTGAAAACACAAACTGAGAAAGTGGAAAAACAAGCTGCTATATTGTCCCCAACTAATATCACTGTGAAGTCCTGAACTCTGTTGATTCTTTAAATACCTATGAAAGGGGATCAGAGTCCTGGTTGGCTGAGGATTTAAGATGGTGGGTCCTGGCCTCCTTCACTAATATAAAGGTTAAATCTACATTGAATCACATGGGGAGGAAAACTTCTGGTGCACTCTTTGGTTTGAATTGAAAAGGCCATGCTAGCTAGTTGTATAAAATAACTTGATCCCTGGCGGTCTGATTAAGATCGGCGGTTCGATCCCCGGCTCCTCCAGTCCGCATGTCAAAGTGTCCTTGGGCAAGATACAGAACAATAATTGCTCCCGAAGGCTGTGCCATCGGTGTGTGTGGGAGTGTTAATGATTAGGAAATGATGAGCAGGTGGCAACTTATGTGGCAGCCTCTACCATCAGTGTATGAATGTGTGTGTGAATTGGTAAATGTTGGCATGTAGTGTAAAGAGCTTTGAGCGGTCGGAAGACTAGAAAGGCACTATACAAATGTAAGTTGCCCATATGTAAGTTGCCTATTTCTGAAATGTCTAGTAACCTTCTAAACCACCTGAAGGCCTTTATGCAAGTAAACACTTTATACACAACACTGCATGAAAAAAACTAAATACATGTGGAGCAAATCCTATACTAATTGATCAAAAGTATCAACACAAAGTTTCATCAAAGGGCTGAAACGCCATCGGACCTTAAATCCCTCTTGTGTTATTGAAAATTAGTTTGCAACTCTACTTTTCTAAGAACTGGTGTATACTTGTAACAGGATGTAAATGCCCCGGCCCTAATATTTTCCTATCTGTGCACTGAGATTTGCATATGAATACTCAGTCAATAAGGACGACCGCATTTTACCCTGGCACACTGGCTCCCTGTTGCAGCTCGTATCAACTTTAAGACTCTTGTGCTGGTCTACAGGGCAGTGAAAGGAACCACTCCTTCATGGTTAAACCCTACATGGTGGCCCAACCATTGCGCTCCACTTCCTTTTGGCTCCACAGTGGTGCAATGAACTCCCCAACTGAAGTCAGGACAGCTGAAGGCTGAAAACCACCTTTCACACTGCACCTCAACACCACACACTACCACTTCACATCTCACGTCTTAATAAAAATGTTTTAAAAAGGCACTTGCGATGTATTTCTCTACCATGAGTTTAGTCATTTATTTGGGAGGGTTGGACTTCCAATTCTTGATGTCATCGAGCTCTTGTTCCTTTTGAGATTGAATGCACTTATTGTACAAATGCGTCTACCAAATTAATGTAAATAGAGTACAGCCTAACGCTCATTCAGAGAAGTGGAAGCAAGTGGGCTGAAAAATGCACCACCACCTCAAATGAGAAGGTCTACATGGGATTCACCATAATATTATTGTAAGTCCCACAACTAGCCTTATAAAGATCATAAAAATGTACAGTAGTGTGTCGCTATATCACACTCAGCTCACTCTAGAACCTGCCTACAGTTATGCTTGATGCATCCGCAAGGATGTGACGTCACACCATCAGACACTGCACACGCACATCCACATTTTTCTAACTACACTGACGGATATGCCGGTAAAAATGGAGAACTTTGAGGCGCTTTGAGCATGTCGGTTTGCCGCAGGGAGAAATACACACATATAGTAGTAAAGTAGTATAAAAGATCTATACCTTTCCTCGTCACGATTCCATGTCAGCGCATGTCCTTGCGGCTGTCTTAGCGGAAAGTATGACCGAAGCTTAACTCCAATATATGTGTGGGAATGGTGTATGCATGATTTTTGTACATAAAAATCATTTATACATCTGGCCCCAGGTGTTTGGAAGAGTCGTATGTTCAATTGAAGTACTGTGTATGTTATGTGTCTGATATGATTTGATTATGCAGTTTGCAAAAAAGAAAAAACACTCCTTGGACTTACAAACCCTGATTAGTTATTGTATATGCTAAAGGACCCTTAAAGATGAGAGACTTTACTTTTCTTTCCAGCAGATAAGCAGCACTTAGACTGCCACGAAGGCTAATCATCACATTGTTCCTGATGAATAGCCAGCCAAAATGATTATGCACTCTACAAAAACTCTTAATTAGCAAAATCTCTTCCTCAATCAAGTATCTAAATTACATTTGTACAGTTCAGTGATTACTGACCAAAAGGAGGATTCTTGAGCTGTAAAGAATACGCTGGGCCATAAATGGTCCCATCGAATGGGTGACCACTCACTGAATGAATCATGTCCTAATAATTAAATTGTATGGCATACCGAGAGTGTTAACTTTAGTGGATGCACATTGAGCGGTTCTGACTTCTCAATAGGCTTTTAAAGAAATTAAGTGATGGGCTTGGACAATAATTTCTCTTTTCTGGGTCATTGATTGTTCTCTTTTTGGCTCCTCCAGACACATTTTGCCCCTCTACTTAAGATCTGCCTGCAGGGACTCTTGCCTTATTCCTATAACCTCAGACAAGTCAAGGCAGTAAAGAAAAGCATGAGGCTGAGCTGTCTCAGTTGTTATTCTTGAAATGTGGAACCTATAATATTTACCTTGAACTTTAATCTCTTAATATCTTTGAAAGTTATTCACTCAACCACTGTAATTGAAAAAAAACAATAGATAACTTTAAATAGGTAAATACTAGGGCTACGTTAACGTACATTTGTTTTAACGCCACTAATTTCTATTTGTCAGTGTTTAGTGTCATTAATTGATTTCCAATAATAAATATATACTGTATATACACTTGCATAAAGCAGCATATTTGCCCACTCCCATGTTGATAAGAGTATTAAATACTTGGCAAATCTCCCTTTAAGGTACATTTTGAACTGATACAAAATGTGTGATTAATTTGCGATTAGTCGCGATCAATCATTGACAATCATGCAATTAATCGCGATTAAATATTTTAATCAATTGATAGCCCTAGTAAATTTGTATTTCTTTGGGTACATTTGGCCATTTAGCACTGCTTGTATGCGGAAGAGATAGTCACTAAACATACTACAAAAAAGGGTTATCAACACCATCTCAAGCACAAGTGTAGATGTGTCTTCATTTATTCCCCTTGCTCACTAAGTATCACAAATATTTAGTGTTCATGTCAGTGCAATGTACAGAGATACAGCCTAATAATATCACACACAATTGTATTACATCCGCCAAGGCTGAAAGGCCTAGGAAGGAGGTTATGTTTTCACCAGCGTTGGTTTGTCGGTTTGTATGTTAGCAGGGTTACTCCAAAAGTCTGTGATGGATTTGAATGCAACTTTTTGGAGGGGTGGGGTGTGGCACAATAAACATCCATTAGATTTTGGTGGCAATCCGGGCCATGGTCCGGATTCAGGAATTTTTTTATTGATTCAGATCAGCCAGAACATTAAGACCTCTAGGTAAAACACGTGCGCAGTGTAACTGATGACGCGTTGATGACGCATGACCCCGCCTCTTTCCACTCAGAGAGAGAGAGAGAGAGAGAGAGAGACAGAGAGAGAGCGGGGGTTGGGGGGGACAACTGTGGATTTTTCACATTAAACTCTGTGAAATTACAGTTGAGTTTGACCAAAGCACACTTGGGTGATATTTATTTTGTTTCTGTCCAGTTTGAATGAAGTGTTTCACGATGCTCCGCTACGTACAGCTGATCTCAACATAAACAAAAATACACATGGATGATAGCTCAAGCTGAACGGAGAGGGGGGCAGATTTGTCTCTTCACGCTTCTGCAGGAATATACAAACCTCAATACCCTCTTCATAGAAGCAGAAAACAGAAACAAGCAGCTGTTATGGTATCTAAAATGTTTAATTATTTAAACCAGTCAAAATAGCTCAGATAAATTAGCGGCATTAAGAACATTTGTTTAACACATGGAGACTGTCAAAACAGGAAAATTAGTCACATCACAGAAAGCTTTTTCTTTTTATTATTACGTGTTCATTTTTCTTTTCTATTTTTGACCTCAGAGAACAAACAATTTGCTGCAATCTGTTGGCATCCAGCTATTAATCTACTCGTTGCTGAAAAGCCTGCAGGATTGTTTTGATTTAAGGGCCATAACGGCGTCTTCTCGCTCTGTTCAAGCACATGCATCCCATTTGTTTCAGTGTTCCTGAGCCGTATAAGCAACCTGTCAGCATGTCATAATATTAGGCCAATAATCAAAGTCAATTAGAGTCTGCCTTCCCTCTCTTTTGCACCTAGTCCTCCTGCCTTCCCCCTGCCATGCCTCTGAAACTAGAGAACATCTGTTACTGCCTTTCTATGGCATTTTTTAGCTATCCAAAGGGGTTTTACTGATATCAAGCTTCTTCCTGATCAATAAATACAACTGTAGGCTAGTGCCATTTATCACCTCCAAAACAGCCTACCTGCCTCCTGGTGAGTGATAGATCCCCCATGCAGTCTGTAATCTAAAATTACTCATAAAGACTGATTAAGGCCAAATCAGAACTGTCCTCTTCTGAATCCTGTACATATCATCAAAAAAAGGCCTCCTAGAGTCAAGCAGCCATATGATAGACGAGCATATCCAAGCACGAGGCCGGGGTATTGTGCATGCCATGAAGCTTATTTTATAGGGTCCATGATAGATGTTGTTTAGAGCGATTTAAGCGGCCCTTATGCTGGTGTCAGCATCTGACCCCTCCGCAGTGATAAAGCTATCAGAAAGAGAGAGTAGAACCAGAAGTGAAATATGGAGGGAGGGACATGTGTGCCAGATAAACTCCTGCATACTGGGCACCCGCCCAGCTCTGGGAGGGGAAAGCCTTCAGTCTTATCTGCATAAAACTTAAGGAGTGGGGGGTGAGGCGAACAAGTGCAGAAAGAGTGGTTTCAGTGAAATTGGTTGTGTCCACTAACAAACAAACTTCCAAAACTTGATATTTAAAATCAAGAGCATTTTCCCCAAGAAAAACGAGTGCAATTTGACTAGAGGTCGGCCGATGCTGACAATGAGTTGATGCTGACAATGCTTGTCATAAGTGCAAGTTAGGGCGGAAACATGAGCAATTTGTCGAAACATTTAGCAAAAGGTTCACTTCCTCATTAAACGTGTCTATGGGTCCAACATAGCCTCTATGACGTCACCGCTAGTGGCCCGTGTGTAGTCCGCAGCATAGCAGATATGAGCAGCAGGCTGTGTAATACAAGTGAACAAAGTTATTATTTTTTTGTGATCACTTAGATTATGGCCATATAGCTTGTAACAGTGTCTGTCAACAAACATAAATAAAAAACATGCTTTAGGACAGTTTTGGAGAGGCGCTTAAAAGGTTTTGAGCCCTATTACTACTATTAACCATGATGCACAAAGTACAATATAAGTGCACTGCAGTGCAGACACAAAATGCAGATTGGAGAGACAGACCATAAGTGTTGTTCAATAAATGTTTACTTAAGTTAAGACATTTTGTGTATCATTTGTTATTATTAAGCTGTAAAAAAAGAAAACCAGCCAAGCATATCGGCAAAAAAAATCATACATCGGCCATCAGCTGTCCTGATTCTGTAAAAAATCCATATCAGTCAACCTCTAAATTTAACTCCTCATTGCATCAATCAGACCTAAGTTTAAGACATTATTTAGCCAATTCATATAAATGATTTATCCAAACTTGTAGCAGCTACACAGTGTGCAATGCAATGGTAGTGAGGCAACAAAAGACAAGCAATATCACTGGTAACAGATGTCTTTGCTTGTATATGCCAGATGTAAACCTAGTTCCTCTAAACAGAATAACAAAGTGCCTTACAATAAAAGGACAGTAAAACAGAGTGTAATATAATATGATTAACAACAAGACAGCAAATCAGAATAATAACAACAATAAAACAAGCACAAGGTAGATTATAAAAACACAAAAACATATGTAGTTGTAATAGTATGCTGAATTAGCTATTAGCAGTTCCTGTTTGCAGAATACCCACGATGTACAGACAACTACTACTGGATTACTTTTATACTGAATAAAACGTGATGACTCTCAGGTAAATTCTGAACTTATAAGGAGCATCTTTTTTTCTGTGGTTAAGCAGATTTATGTACGTTTATCCACCATGGACATAAGAAATATCCAAAGAATGTGTAAGTCACAGTTAGGGGCCGTGTCCACCAAAGCCTTTCTTTTTCCTGAGGCAAGCATATTTTTTCAAATGCTTTGCAATGGGAGCGGCACGTATTTACGCTATGGTAAAAACACCAGCAGCGTGATGAGGCGCTGAGCGTCTATTCTGCGACGAGCGCTGTACGTTTAGCATTTTTTTCAGGTTGCTGAGAGTTGAAAAATTTTCAACTTTGAGTAAATCGCTGCGATCGTCACAATCGTCACTTTTTACCCAGCCGTAGTGGCGGGACAAATAGCCTTCCACAAAGCTCAAATGATGATCAAATGTGTTTATTATTATGAGTATTTTGTGGTCTTATTGTGTATCTTATGCTATAGGTTTTATTGTTTTTACTGTGGACTTTATGTTGTCCTCATGCCTGGAGCATTGAACCAAACGAATTTCCTCATGTGGGATAATAAAGTTGATCTGAATCTGAACCGAACAATCGAAATCGCCGAGATGTTTCCTCGCCCACAAAATCTCATGAACCCACATAGACCGGTAGGTCCGTCGGCTTTCCCTACATGCTTCATCCTTCCCTTCATCCAGAGCAAGGGCCAGAGCAAGTACTCTACCTTGTGCAGTTATGTTTACCACCGTGTTTATTCCATATCAGGGCAACCAGACGCAACCAAAGCCTCTCAGTTGAAAAAACGCTGGGCCTCCAAAGAGCTCTCAAACGTTCCCAGCTAAGCGTTTTCAGCTTGGAAAAAATGCTTTGATGGACACTGCCTCTAAGAATATGTGTATCATGTCTGTGTGTTTAGATTTGACTGGACTCTGACTTAGAAAAGTAGAAAATAAAGGAAATTGTGGTAGTCGTGTTAAAATATCTTATCTGCCTCTATGAGCAGCAGGTCATGGCCACTGCTGCTGCTGCTACGTTGATAGGCGGTTCAAATCAACAGACAAACTATAATCACAAACTTCCTCTTGTTTTTAAAACACTGGCACACAGCTGTCCCTTTCACCTCACGCAGGATATTTGCCTCACAGGTGATTGCGTCATCAAGTCATTTTGTGTGCTAGAAATCACATCTGAAATATCATTATGTTTAGCTGTGATATAACTATCAGTATAGCCTAAAGCCGGTACACAGAGAACCTATTGTAGCTAATTACTTTTAATCAGGCCCACCTTTATAGTCCATTAGCACCAGCTAGACCGATTTGTCCGCTTTCTCAAACTTGCAGACCTTTAGTGTTTGCTGATAAACTCCACAGTTTACCAACCCCCGAACCACAAACAATGTTGTCACATTGCATCAAAAGCTCTGTCAGCCAAAATGAGCAAACATTTTTTGTTAATTCCAGCGAGTGAACTCAACTTAATTTAGTCACCACTCATTAATCTCATAATTAAAGAATAATTAAGTAGTAATTTGCAATAGAAAAGACTAAAATAACCAAACTGCATTCCAACCAGCATGAAATGAGCTAAAAGACGGCGAACAAGGAATGGAGTCGGAGTTGTAACTGCAGGTAAGGAAAAGTGCTGGCTCAAAAAATACTCTTCATCGTAGAGGTTACTCTTTTAGGAAGGTATTATAAACCCAATGGGACATTAACCCCACCTCCCCTCTCTCCTCCAAGCTCTATAATACAGACACTGCCCCAAATGAGTAGTTGGTGTTGTCATGTGAAATTGAGACCTATTGGTTGTAATCAGGAAATGCGACAGGCCTGTCCTCTCTATGAGCAGGTCACCTCTACTCCCCCGCCCTCTTCCTCTTCTGGTCTGTTCAGCCTTCATGAGCGCCATGTTTTATTCCCCATTTCTGTCCACACACATTGGCCCTGTCATTTTTCACCCCGCTGACTGATTACCGGTTACACTCTTCAGCCAATCTCCACTTACAGCTCCTTGTCTTCTCTGGCTTTATGACATTATTACATGTCTTTATCACCGCCATCAATACTCCTGGCCCCGTAGTGAGATGTTTCAAACACCCAGTCCAGACTATAGGCACAAACACTATAAGCTTCGCCCACAAATCTTCAACTACAACACTACATGTGTTAGTTGGACAGAGACCTGAAGCAACAGACATTTGACTAAGTTAATATATTATCAATTCAACATAATCAACATTATTACGGCTGATTTATAAAGTAATAGTTACCTCTCTGCACAAACTTAACTGTGATAGCAGAAGTTCAATAGTTTGACTAACCAAGCATGTGTGAAATTTGTAATGAGATTCATAATCCTCCAACTCAAAATGAAATTCAGTTTGAAATCAATGGAAACAAGGCAGTAGTTCCTATATCACAGTCCAATAGATATAACATGTACGAGTGGTGGAAAAAAAGTCACATAGAGACAATGGGTGAGAGAGAGGGTGAGATAATATACTGTAAAGCAGCAGGGAAGAAGATTTCTCTAAATACTGTACTGGGTTAAAGGAGTGTGAATCACAAGTTCCATCACGATATTGATTCTTTGGACAACGATACGACATTTGCTGATATCACAAAGTCTGCCACGATACCATTTTGATTTGATTCAATTCAGGGGCCTGCGATCAATATGAGACGATATCATATGCCCATTTAACTGTTTAAATCTATATCGACTCTCAAAATGCAACTAAAATATGATTTGACAATTTTATTACTGGGCTCTTCCAGACATTTAAATGAAAAAAACTCTATTGTATTTAATAAAAAAGAATAAATATGAAGTGGGAATTTCAAAATAAAGGCGTATCTTAAGGATGATTATTAGAGGATGACTATTTTCACTTTGCATCAACGATATTGGATTGTCTATCATTGAATCGATATATCAATCCACATGTATTGTATTGTTGTATTATTGTAATGATGTATTGTTACACCCCTAATGGGTTGCACAATACTGTACTGTGTGAATGCTTTTTATTGTAAGAACATGTTCGTCCCATTTTGAAAATTAAGACCTTAAAAGGAGAAGTGTGTATTTGGATTTGGTGGCATCTAGCAATGAGGTTGCAGTCTGCAACCAACTGAAACTTCTGCCGTGTGCCAAGCGTTTTTCCCTATTTAGTTTGTCCGTTCTGGGCTACTGTAGAAACATGGAAGCCGGCTCCGTGAAGAAATTGCTAAATTTGATCTGAAATCTGCAAAAACTTGCAAAAACTCTTGCGAGACTCGCTGCCTGATGTCCTATCCTAACCTTAGCTATTCAAGATCAATGCCTAACCTTAACCATCTCGTGAGAGTTTCCCCAACTCGTGAGTTCCCTTCTAGAAACCGCGGAGAGGACTCGCTCCCTATATAGATATAAATGGCTGAACTTAAGGTAACAAAAATACACAGATTCTTATTTTCAGCTGATCATACACTAAGGAAAACATAGTTATTAATATTATATTCCATTTCTGCCAATAGATCCCCCTAAATGCTACACACTGTTCCTTTAACTGTTTGTTTCTAAATCAAGACAGTTAATCTAAACTTCTTCTCAGAGATTACACTGACTTCAGAACATCATATGGAGATGAACCACATTCAAGCGATGGAAGAAGGTGAGACAAAAGAGAATTGAAATTAAGGGAAGAGATCTCCCAGCCTAAAATCGAATCACGTCCTGAATTAATCAAACGAGTCAATAATATGTCAAACACTAAAAGAGCTAAAAAAAAAAAAGAGTGATAAAGATATAACAAAGATACTTTCAAGTGGACACCATCTCATCAATACTGTTTATAGTATCAACAGCATTCATCACTAATACAGACAATTGTAGCCTATGTTGTAACTCCAAGGTCAGAGTTCACTTTCAGTGTGCGTACCACTATGTAGTACCACTATGTACTTACAGAGGTTTGTGGTTGTGGATTCCTGACCAGAGGTGGTAGTCACAAAGGTGTATTGTTGCAGTTTAGTTCCTTATTTTGTTTGCACAATAGCAAACATTAAAAAGGACAAAATTAATGGCCAAAAAAAATAAAAACATATTGCCAGTTTTCCCGAAAGCCCTTACCAGACAACTAGCCAAGTGGAGGTGAGATTTGTCAAGTACATTTGTCATGAACTGCTACTGTAACTCACTAATACTATATTTCAGTTTTGGTAATGTTTGTCCCTACAGACACTAATAAAATAAATATATATATTCTATTTAAATGTCAAATGCATTTCATAATCAAAATGTTTATTCATTTTCCTAATCTGAACAAGTTAGTACAATATGCAAGTACATATAACGCTGCGGAGGCGTTATTTTAGATTAAATATACAGTATAACTGCTTTTTTGAGTTTCTTGCCATGTAATTTCAATTCATGTCAATAACAGCAGTAGCATATTTTAGTTTGTGCGTAAACCTCTTCAATCTCCTGTTTGTAATGGGGAGGACTCTGGGCAATTACCACACGCTTACCACAGTCTAGTAACCTTACAAATGTTAAACGAAAAATGAGCAACACTTATCTATGTTTTACAGTCTCAAATTTAACAGAAAGAACTTGTGTGTGTATCCTGTTCGGTGTGTGTGTGTGCGTGTATGTGTGCATTAGTGTCGGTTATTTGAGTGCAGTCATGCGTGCCCGCCCCTGGGTGGGTGTGGGGATGTGTGTGTCTGAGTGGGTTTGCGCACAAGAGCTTCTACACATACAGTAACTTGATTGAAATTGGGAATTTTAACATGAGAGAAGCGTAATCTCAGTCTCACAACAGGCCGCCTCAATGTCAGAGGAGCCCTGCACTGGTGGCAATTACTATTGACATCACGCTAATTGTAGCTGAATAATTAATCCTTACTGTTGTGGAGTACAGGGACCTGAAAAGGTGAGCTGGATGTGGCAGAGTTGAACTCCTGCACAGTGGAATGGCGACTAATTGGATTTAGGATCATTGTGTTTATTGGACAATCACAATATTATCTATTCCAGTTTAGGTCACGTTTAAGGAGACACAGTAGCTATAATTAGACTCAAGACCACAGCATACCAATTAATAACAATTATAAATTAAAATATCTACACACAGTGTTCTTGGAGCTAAACATACAGTATATACACAATTATTGGATATGCAAAGCTGACTTCACATCATGAAAACAGTGTAGTGTGTGTCTGTATAAGTGGGTGAGTGAAGTGAAGCGATTACATTTGTAGCACTTGTCTGCCCTCTATTGGACACTACGTTTTAATGTCTCTTTCCTCTTCCAAGGATGCAGAGTAATGTGTTTTCTGTTACATTTTAATTTGGGTACTCATGTCGAATTTAATTATTTATACAGAGAATAAAATCACAACAGCCCCAAAATTTAGACCAAACAAGACAATCTGTATTAGGTTTAATGTACGTTTGTTCCAAAAACAGTGGTGATGACTGACAACACACAACATCAGGATACTTTGAGTATGGAAATGCCACCCAACAAGAACAAAGTTGCCTATAAGTAAGTAAACTTGAGCAATACAAATAATCCCTTTGCACTCCAGTGTAGCTCCACTGACCTCTGACCTGCCTGAAGTCACAAAGAAGAATTTCTCAAGAAGGACCACCAATGTATCATAGGACTTTGTATATGCTTTCTTCACATAGTCTTTTAAATGTTGTTGAAAGATTTGACTTCACCGTTAAAGAACATGTATATTGTATATTCTGATGGACTTCAATCAGAAACTTCAATGTATAGTGACCTACATAATGAATGTAAAGGTCTCTGCACACCAAGTCCGGGTTTTTTTTGTATGTGTTTTTTTATTCCGTCACCTGATAGAAAACATTACATTACATTACAGAAACCTTGCACACTGAGTCCAAAGTATTTTGTTATTAAATTTGTTGCGAAAATTTACAATACAAGACAAAACTGAATTAATTACGTGGGTGCAATGGATTGCGCTAGTCCAAAACGGGATTAATGAATAAA
The DNA here is from genome assembly GCF_015220745.1 of Sebastes umbrosus. Lineage (NCBI taxonomy): Eukaryota > Metazoa > Chordata > Actinopteri > Perciformes > Sebastidae > Sebastes > Sebastes umbrosus. Next base: position 19,410,218 of record NC_051270.1, read on the forward strand.
TGACATTAGCAAGAAGCTATCGTTTATCTGCCAACAGCACAATCACTACTGTCTAATCTTTACCACATCCTTTGTTTTGTGATCATCCCCAATTCAAAGCTAATCTGCAATCACCTGCCACAATCCATCTTTAAATTCAGCATCTCTGTATTCTTTTATGTCTTTATTGTAATGTGCTTTTGCTGGGAGGTGAGAGTGAATGTTTATCATGCCATTTTGGATGATAACGTTTGCACGGAAGGTGGCTCTGAGTGGTCAAGTAACCCTCTTTTGCCTTTTGACAGATGCAAAAAAACACAGAAAATCGCACCTGTGCCGAAAACTTTAATGACGGACAAAAGTTTCAGAGTCGGTGTGTAAACGTGATAGACACAACTTGAGGTATTTTTAAACGTGCAACAAATCCAGACAAAAATTACAGCTTGGTGTGTAAAGATCTTAAATGTGATAAAATGTATCAAAGTTCTTGTATGTAGTTTTACATTTAATAAAATGTTGCATTCATAATTATTTTAAGGCATGTTGTCTCATTCTTACATGAGAAAAAAGTTGATATTAAACAGACATATGCCTTAGTAAAACTTAAATATGTCCTTCAACACCCGTCTCTTTCGCTATCTGATCAGTTATTTTCAGAAGGCACTCTGACACAGTAATGTGGTTTGGAATGACATGACACCTCTGATCATCTACCAGGACACAGTGGAACAAAATGTACAAGTGAAAATGTCGTTTGACGTACGACAGCGGCAGAAGGAGGTGATTCATCCTGCTCAACATAGACGTGTGATACAGCTCTGTTAATCTACGTCCTTCATTATCTGCTTATACTAATCCAACATGGTACCGCACAACCTATTGAGGTTTCATTGTTCGTGGAAAGTTGACTCATCACACCTCATTTCCTAATGAGTCACTGTTGTGCGTACAAGACTACAATGGTATGTAAGTGACAGGTACGAGTCCATTTCCTCTTCCCTACTTAAGAAACAAGAGCAACATTTAACAGTTTGAGGGTAACTAGACCTTCTTCTTTCTTCTTTCTTCTTTCTTTGTAACACAACTGGGAGACTGATGGCTTCACTGCAGAGTAAGACAATGTTGCCATCTAGTGAGCAACACGGCAAACTCATTTTTGAAACATTCAGTCCTGTTGTGAAAGGGCCATTCTCCAGCTATAAATAGTTTACACCACCTCACCTTTAGTGAAACTGATTTTCCAATATTTAATTAGTGATATGTTATTTTCTAAATAGTTGGGTTTCTTTTGCACTAAATGCTGTAAAGTGCCTACAGTATATTGTACATACAGTATGTGAAACACTTTTGGGCAACAGTAGTCTTTCCCTCATTTCAATGTCATGTTAATTTGATTTAATTTCTTTCTCATCTTATTGAGTGATACTGCATTGGGCTGGATTTCCCTGCAGATGGCATCACATTGGAAACTGCAAAGTAAACGCTGCAAAGTAAATCCTGCAAACTAAAAGATGCAAAGTAAACGCTGCAAACTAAACGCTGCAAACGGGCCGATGTCCAAAAACATTATCTAATTATTTTGTACACAAAACTCCTGAAAGTTATGGTAAATGTTAGATGATATCCACGATACATCTTGGTTAGTTACTGAGTGAAGTCTCACGGTTACATTTAGATTAATGACTGTTACAACTGGCAATGACTTCTTTTAACCAAACTGACTTTCATGAAAGTTAAGGTTATAACCTTCCCATCAGAATTGTCTAAGTCACATTGAACAGGATATACTAGGTCATGCTGTAGGACTGTAAATATCAGTACTATGAGTGAACTAAAACCAAGTAAAGCAAGGAGGAACACGTTTTGACAAGTATATTTTAGCCATTGAGCAACAATGTGATCATTTGGCCTTATTCTTATGTAGCTTTCTTATAGCTGCAGACACTTCGTCAGACCTCTCTCCACAGTAAAATCAGCGACAGTAAACTTGCTATGCTATGAACAAAACTAATGTTTCTTCTAGTTTCTTTCCACCATAGTTTATTTTATCTATGCCGCTCGCCCCATCAATATTACATGTACATAGGCTTAACTATTATCCATAGTTCTATGAGAACAAATGAGCCCCAACAGTATTCTCCAGTGATGATATTTAAATCCAGCAAAAGGCCCAGGTCTAACTTCTTACGCTTTAATCGACAGTATAAAGAGCTCTCTAGCAGCAGCAGCAGCGTGGAGTTAAGCCATGTGTTTATGGTTTATTTTTAGATTTATATTTAAGGCTTCTCTTGACACAATATATTTCACTACAGTGTCAAGGCCAGACTAGATCACTTGAATTTTACATTTCTACATCCTTAATAAGTTCTATACTGTTCAAAAGTATCTTAGTTTATTGAACATGCTTTGCTATTTTTCTTAAAGCCAGTTAAGCCTACCACTATGAACACTGTTACCTTCAGGTGCAGTGCAGGTAGGGCCTCAGCATTTACAGTCATAGCAACAGATGTAGTCTAAAGACGCCATCCTGCATGCATTGTAGATATCCATATCAATCAGGGCAGCATCAGACAAACAGACAAAGTGATCAAGCTATGATACTGTGTTGCAGGCTTCACTATGTTAAACAGTTTACAGACAACAGCATTGTATGAGGTTATTATTACAGCAGATTTTTTTTTTTTAAATGCCTCTCTAATGACAAAAACAAGGGCTGTGGTACTAACATCAATGCAAGTTAATAACAATAAGTTCATTAAAGCTAATCTAAAAAGGTATTCATATTCCTTTTGATAGGATTCATTCAACGGCAAATATGTCATGCCTATGGACAAATTAAGAGTTATTTCCAGTGTTTGCGCTTGGCTATGAATTGCTGTCAAAGTTGACATTTGAAAAGGCCATGCTCATACTAAGATGTATGCATATATATAGACGTACACATTCTGTGTAGAAAAAAGCAAACGATTACACATGTCTGATCATCAAAACGGACTTGACTGTGTACAGATAAAAGCAAAATTGGTAAATAAATTCCATGTTAATTCGGTCCTGACTGTGTCAGTAGACAGCACACAGAGACAGTTTCAATATCTAAAATGCAACATAAATACTGTAGCTGAATCCAAGCAAACAAGGCACAGTATATTTAAACGTAACATCATCATCATCATTTGCACACACCAAAAACAAACAGTATGTCTGCTTAATATGACCAGAAGCATCCAGCAATCATATTACAAGCGCTAACACACACGAGAATAATGAAACTAACAATTGAGAGACTTTTTTTTTTTTACAACATTTCACATTCACTGGGCTGGAAGTTACAATAAGTGCATATCCGACATGTTTTAACAGACCCAGCAGAGAACAGTGACAAAAAGTCACACAACTGAATGCACAGGGCATTTTCTCTGGTTCACCACTTCTTCTTTTTTTACCTGAACCATAAATTGAAACCATAAGTCAATGTAAGCTTCAGGCACTATCTAGAGGACAAACTGTGTTATGACATTTAAACCACAACATGGGTGATGGGATTCACTCAGTAATTGTGTTTTTAGGTGCATATAACATTGGCAAAAGAAGCCTTTTTTATGGAATTAAATCCAACATGATTTCTAATCTTGTTCATAAACATAATGCAAACTGAAATAATAAAAGATTTAAAACTGGAACCCGGCCTGAAAACATTGCAGGTGATACCGTGCTTTGGGGTGCATTTTCCCAAACAAATATAATTGAACATCATGTGTTATAGGGTGCTATCTCTGTCTGGAGAGGCTGTTTGTGTAGTCTGTATACGGGATGTGTTGATGAGGCTATTTTTCCTGCATCAGCAACAGATGGGTCTTGCATGGAGAAATACATGCTACAAAATATATTATTAATAAATACCAGCATTTCTTTAAGTTAATTATACACTTAGATTTTGCTGATCTGCAGCTTTTGCCAGACATCCACGGACACTCACATATAGAAAATACTGCCCTTGTCCGGTTTAAGGGGTGATTAAAGTTTTAATGGTATTGGTGGTTTCAGCAATAAGTGTCTAGCAAGAGAAGGAGCAGAAAATGTAACTACTGTATGATATACTGCAGCAATTACACCGATTCATTCAATCATTTGAAGATCTGAGTAAATAAAGACACAGAATTCAGGAAAATGTCACAATCAAAAGCCAATATTTAAAAAATCCTAGACTTTTCAGCACTCAATGATAAACTAATGTTTCAGACAACACACCAATATTCAAACAGATGTAACTTTGGAGCTTAAACATATAGAAACAGCAAGAAATATGTATCATTCAATTTTGCAGCAATGTAAATGTGAGAAAACTGCTTTCACAAACACAGCCATAGACTACTGAATAACAAGTACACATGGGAAACACACAAACTCCAGCTTCTATAATGACCACTTCAACAACAGAGTAAGAACATGGAGGCCTGCTGTGGGCCAGCACACACACACACACACACAGACCCCTAACACTGGTAGCCAATATAAAATTCATACTGTTTGCCAAAAAAACACACAAATATCAGATGTCTAGTGCAGAAATAAATGTGGCAAAATTGCATTGCTGCATTTTATATATAGACAATGCATCATCCAAGCACCAGTATGCGTCAAAATGCATAATTAGATGCAGGTGAACATCAGAGGAGACACAGCAACTTCCTCTATGCTCACCAGTGAATCACTCACAAAACAACTGTTTGGAGAAAGAAATAAAAATGCCCTTCTCTGCATCCAAATCCATCAGTTTGCCACCTCTAGCTCTATCACACCTGAATTACAGGAACTAGTAGACACCATCAACTGCACACGGCGGTGCCTTCTTTTACCAATTAGCAATTAAGCATTGCGCACAAAACATTTGCACTGCTCATTAAACCAGCAATAACAATTATCCAAAGCCAGCGATCCTACCTTACACCGGGTGTTGGTTGGTCAGTGTAGTTGTTGCAATCATTCGTTTCTTCATTTGCTTAATTATGTCACCATGTGGCTGTCTGTCCACCAACTGTTGACCATCATTAGTCTACTGCGCATGCGTGCAGCAGTGCCATCTGGCGGTGGGGAGAGTACAGGTATGTGCGAGTAGTTGTCATAATGGAGCTATTTTTAGACAGGAGACAAACTGTTTGTAATTGTGCATGGGTTTCAAACTTACATTGTTTACTTACAAAAGGGTGAGGCCCTCATTAATTAACGTGCACCTGTGCTTTTTCCAGGTATGGCAAGTCAAAAATGGCTGCCATGAAAAAGGTCTATTAAGAAATGCTATATATAAGAAAACTGTAAGAGCCATAATTGTATTATTTACATTTTTTTGCAGATTATCATTTAAAAAGTACATTGTGTTATGCCATCAAAAATGTTTGACATACATTAGAATTTAGGTTAGTTAGTCATGTAATAGAATGGGCTTTGATCTATATAGACTCAATGATGTGTGTTTTGACCTGTTAGGATGTGGTCCTCTAGTCATCCTGCTATTGGACAATGTGGGCGTGTCCCTTTAAGTATGGTTAATGCCAGTTAGGCTTCAGTGGAGCAGGATGGGGAGCAAGAATTTTTCTGACCACACACAGATCACAGACTCAGTTATTTTCCAGCGGAATTGGTACGTTTTTGATAGTCCAAGATTTGTCATATGGATATATTTTTGTTTGTTTTAATTTTCGTGGAATAAACCTTTCACTCACAATACAAGCCTCATCTTTGAAGCTGATCAAGAAGTGATTGTCTGCAGAAGGCAAGTGGAAGTTGGACATGGTAGTCTACGTGAGTCAGAAACCTTTACATCCTGCTAGAAGTGGCATGGACGGTTTAGAGCAAGCTGCCACTACAAAAACAAAATCACACTGTTGGGCTTTGTGTTATCTGCCAATGTTATTTTAACTAACATGTTTCAGTAAATTAAGCATTACCATACAAATAACTTTTTGCAGTCACTCTCCATTGAGCAACACATATACATAAATGGAGAGCTTCAGGTGTACTTAGTGAGGAGGTTTCCTGCTGTGGCTATAGCTATTGCATCATTTCCAGGACCGGCTTAAGGCATAGGGCGCCACCTTCTGGGGGGTGCTGGTTGCCCTTTAAAAAAAAAAAAAAAGCCAGTGGGAACCCTTCCTCATTTTCTGCATTGGGGTAACAAATAGTCGAAAGAAAGAAAGAAAGAAATACACTTTTCACCCCTGTAACTATCGCTGTAGTGAAACTGAATGAACACTTTTAAGCCAACAATATCAGGGACCAATTGTTTATTTATATTATAATAAATACAGTTATTTATGAAAATAAAAATCATAATTTTTTGTCTTAAAGCCATTGTGATGTGTGTTGCGTTTTACGGGGTTAGGGTTCTGGGGGTTGAACCCTAACCCTAGAGCGGTGACGCAGTGGGGGGCTCCAAATCCAAATTCCCTTATAATTTCTAATATATACTTTCAATTTTGATAACTCAAAATATGAAATCATCAATGTGAATGCTTATCTATTACTTTATCTATATATTATTACAATATAATATTGTAGCCTATAATGGTGGCCTTGCTGATCTATTATTGTGTCCTTCAATTAATTATCTGAATTGGTGAATTTCACAAAATCCTCCTCCAGGTCTATTTTTCTATCTGTTGCATCAGACTCTAGTACATTCTCCTCAGCTGCCCTTTACCAGGTCAACATGGGCATGGCTCAGTGGGGTAGAGTTGGTGGCGAATGATTTAGGGGATTTATCTGAGGGAGTTGGCTGGGTATGATCGTGTTAGTTGTTGCCTTCACCCATGTAGATAGCTGCAGCTACTTCTAGGTCTGACTGAGGTTGATGCAGTTGCACTGACTCTGGCCTAAGTCCAGGCCACTCCTGCTGTGGCTCCAGATGGTCAAGATGAAGATCCAGAGTAGCATATCTACTGTGCTTTTTGATTTGTAGCTTGTTGATGTATTTTTCTTACCACATTTTGACCCCAAATAGCGATGCTGAAGACATTAAATTGATTAAAATGATAATTTAGTGCCTTCAAGTGGGTTTGTGTTAACCATGTCCACAATATAGGTCCTAATGGTACTCTTTTTTACATAGTGGCCATAGTCAGAACTGCAGGTCACATGAACATCTATTGCAAAAAGAAACCACTGTAAAACTTCCTGAATATCATACTCATTGATGATTCTGAATCATCTATTTGGTTCGTATTTTTCAAAGGCCCTGCACATCCAAGTTGCACCCACACAGGTGATTTCACTTCCATGATTAGACTCTCCTCTGGACTGTGTGGGCATGTACAGACTGGGTTTGATTGACGTTTCTGTAACTCTCCTGTGAGCCATTTTCAGATGTCACAGCAGGAAAAGCACAGGTGTGAATACTAAATAGAATGATGGCTGAATAACATTTAGCTGCTTCAGTTTCAGGGTCCTGGTATTGTGCTTGCTGGCCCATTGTTACACTGTCATGGCATACACAGAGCCATCGTTAATGCTATTATTTACTCCTGTGACAAGTCAAAATGTCTGCAATGAAAAAGGTCTATCACACCTTTATCCATGGCTGCAGGAGCGTAGGTGCTGCTCTTATTTGTGCACTGTGGCAAGATATGGACTGGGTTAGGTTGTAAGCATGAACTGTGGGAACTAGCATACTAATAACAGCATTCCACAAGTTGTAAATGATAGAGCTTCTTATCTAACACTTTATTGTCATCAACCATTATTGTCCTTGGACTCCCTACAGTCACAGTAACCAATGTCACTATAATAGTTAGTCGGGCTTTGCATTATAGCAGCTTGCAATAACAGTGGTCAATTTGCCACTTGAAATCCATGGTCATTTTTACTTCAAGGGGTCCAAAGCCTTTTAACTTTTACAAGGAACACTGCCTATTGTATTATAATGTGGTCCTTATTTCATTGGCGTTACTCACTCTTTTAAAAGTGAGGGGAGGAGAACTCACTTAAAACACTCAAGTGCATACAACCACAGATCATAGATACTGCTAAAATGTAATTTGCAAGAGTGATAGATCAGCATGGTGACAGGATTTGCTTAAGCCGTGAATGTGACCTTTGGGAACCGTGCAAGAGGAGCCACAATATTGTCATGATGCCGGATAAAAAAAATGAGAATGTAAATAAGAAGCCATACTTGGAGGGGCAAGAGACAGCCATGCAAAAAAACAGGTCTGCCCAAACCTGTACAGACTTTATTCTTTTATTTGTATTCTACTTTGTAATTGCACTGTGTATTTTCAGTTGGGGTTTTTTTCTGGTTGTAAAGCAATTATAGGGTTAAACAATTAATTATTTATAGAACTATAAAGGCAGTAGATGGAGTAAAGGGTTGCATGCTCCTTGCAATGTCTAAGGCCTACATATAAATAGTAAAAAGCTTCTTTTTTTTTCATTTGATAAATTTAGTTCCATGACCCACAAACCTTATGGTGTGTTGCTTGCTAGCAAGGGCATAGGTTTCAACATTGGGGGCTGCAGGTGACAATTCAAGATATAAAAATGTAATGGAATATAATTCAGCAAGGCTCTCAGGCATTATGTATTACTTTCAAATATTTATTCTCCCATAGATCCACTTTTCTCATTTAATGTTATCTCTGCTAAGTCAACACATGTAGGCATGATTTACTCTTCCCTCCTCTTTTGTGTCTTTTGTTTGGGGATGTAACCTCTTTAAATTTGCATGTGGAACCTATTCACGTCAATGATACATTAATTTATTTTAATTAATTTATAAACCCCTGGACTTTAATAGCTCATATGTGTCTCATGTTCAGAACTTTCTGCACATTCAAAACATTTCCCACATATCTGTTTTCTCTGAGAAGTCAGGAATAAAGTTGTAATATTTTGAGGAAAAAGTTGTAATATGACAACAATAAAGTTGTCATTTTATGAGAATAAAGTCATAATATTATTCTGCTGATTATTGCTCCGTCTGACAGACACAGAACTGTGACTCTGTGAATGAGAGAAAGTTTAAGGAAGCGTCTGTACGCTGCTCTTCATCTGGGTTGGAAAATCGAAACTTGATAACTGATAACAGTGTGTATTCTGAAGTGATAACACTGATAACACTTTTGATCAGGCTAAATGTCCCCATTGTGTGGTTTATTGTCCATACAAATGTTAACTTCACCATCTCCGATAAAGTGCAGCTCACAGCTGCTTCCCTAAGCTTTTTAGTGGGAAGCATCCTGGAGTCTGGAGACAGTCTGGAGACAGGCCCAAACAGGGCAAAGGTGTCTATAAGCGAGGGAGATACAGAGACAGCGACACAGAGCTACAGGTCAGAGGAAAGATACCACACTGCAGTCCAAACTTTTTACAAATCAAATCAACTGGAGGCTACAGTAGCCTATGTACAGTCAGGAAATGCTAAAGCATGCACACATGACTTGAAGCAACCTATTCTGTTATGACTTCATTCTCAAAATCTCAGATTATAATTTTTTTCTAACAGTAGTTGACAGACTAAAATTCTGCCTGTTTGTTTATCTTATTATTTTGCTAATTTGTGGCTGTATTAGAGCAGCTTCTGCCGTGTCTACTCCAGTCCACCCTGAGGACTCCTCCTGCAGCCGCAGCCAGCTCTCCTATGCACTATACTATATATCTGCTTCTTATTCTGTTGCAGACAGATTGCAACCATTGTTGCAATCTGTCTGACAAACAGACAGAAATATAAACACCTGCAAAGTACTCAAAACAGCCACTATGGTAGTTCCTGCTACAGTAGGTGTCTCCAGGACCACATTTCGCCATGATGACTCACTCGCAGACTCACCAGGCTGGTAATAACTTGATACGAAGATCTGAGTTGAGTGTGTGGGTGCAGGTAAAGAAGGGGGTTCATACTGTTGCGCCTTCACGGTGTCACCGAAAACAACATAACACCAGTTACTGAGAGGGTGTCAAACTGATGACACTGTAGACTTGCCTTCACACAACTTCACATTAACCGTGTTCTTTTCTTTGATGAGACAGGTCAAGGGACATAATTCATGAAACGTTTGTCATACCAAAGGAGTTGCTAACTAGAGGCTTTTAAAAAACTAGTCGTGCAACTAGATAGACAGTGATGGTGGTTGGACAATGGAGCAGAATTCAAACGTTAACTGACAGAATTGTTGTCACATTGACAGAAAAGGGGAGTTTCATTGGCTGCTGTTGATGACTGATTCAAATGAATTCAGCATTAGTCACTGTTTGTCAGCTTGTCTTGCTTTATGGTTGGAGTTTGCCAGGATGATTGATAGAGCAAACAAGAATGGTTTTGATTGACAGCACTCTGAAAACTATTTCAAAATTGCAAGATATCTTCTCTCCTATGAGCCATCACTCTTGTGGATGAATCTAGTTTAAACCAGAGTAAAGATAGATCAGTTATTCCACTACATTCACTCATGCCACATGGTCAGTCTTTGTAAAAGGTGTGGCCTTAAACAATAGTTTAGTTGTTCATGGAGGCTGAGGTATGTTTAAGCTTCCAGTGCTGGGTATGCTGGTTGACATACATGGGAATGAACTGGTTCAGTTCATGTTTCTGAGTGGAAATGTGCAGTATAATGTTCCTCACTGTGATTGGCCTTACATGATTGTAGGTTGGTGATGATAAAATCAACATTACATGCAAACAGCTAAGCCGACACGCCCAAGAATGCCATTTAGGTAACAGAAAAGACAGAGAACTTCTTACACCACCTGGAGAGAATAGTTAGCAACATGGGAGGTAAACCACAGGAGTCCAGATGTCCTCCTCAAGAGACATGTGTGAGACAAGCAGCTGTAGTAGCAGTGTGAAGCACTACAGTGACAGCAAAAAACACAGAGCCTGCAGTGTGGACTGTTGGAGGCCAGAGTGGTGGTCGTCCAACTGGAGGGAGTTATTTAGAGGGAGGATGTCAAAACAGCAACACTGGGGATGTTTCTTTCTTAAGATGTAAGTTATGAAGAAGTGAGATATGCAATGATAAGCGATGTAATATACAAGAAGCTGGTCGTTACTGCAAAATAAGTCCTTGATCCAACATATCAAAAATGATTCAAAAATAATCTCTTTATATTATCCCTTACTTACTGAGCATTCACTTTGTTGACTTTTTTTATTACGCCCACCAAGGAGCAAGTATGTTTGTTTGTTTTTCTGTTAGTCAGTAGGATATTAAAAAAAGAACTCAAATAGAATTAGGTCCATAATTCGTCCAAACTTTGGTAAATTATTTAGGATATGCTATGCTTATATAACTTGTTGTTAAATTATGTACATTTGCCATAACATTTTGCAATTTTAGATTTTTAAATGAGTGATTGTAGAACAGTAAATGTTGGTTTCTTCTAACCATGAACATGGTTTCTCCCTAAGCTTAAGCAAGTGTTTATTATTATAACCATGGTGATGAAGGTCTACCATGGATGTATAAAGAGAACTGGATACAGCATTGTAGGCGGAGCCCCATTCATTCCTATGAAAGTTGCTCAGTGGCGCATGAAGCCAAAATGGCTCGACTTCCGACTGGAAAAGTACCCGGATCTTCCGGCGATCTTCTGCATCCATTGGGCCCATATAGTAGGCGCAGTAGCGTTCGCTCGGTCACAACGCTCGATCACGGGGTCACAGCTGGCACGCTGTCATCATGGCTCGCTAACTCCGCCTCCCAGCCCTCGCTAATTCAGGAGGATGAGAAATAACTCTGGATTCAGCTATTAGTGCATATTACAACTTTTAGGACGTAATGATTTAAATAAGGGCTATTAGAGTGTTCGTACTGGGAAGTTGATTCACCTAAAAAAAATCATCTGCTGAGTTACAGACATCTGTTTCCCAATGTAAGTCTATGGGAAAAAGTATTTTTGGGCCCAATGGCATCACGTGACAGACACGGAAGTTGTAGTACCGCCGTTTGGCCACTACAAAAATTGGCATCAACGACCGGCGCTCTTCCTGGGGACTTGCTTGTTACATGCGTGTGCATGTGCATCCTTGTGATACAACAAAATGGGGGACCCGCTCATAACAAACATGTCTCCATGGAGCTACTAGTGGTAAAAAAAACAACACTTTGCAGGGTACCTTTAAATGACCTTATTTCAATGTTGTAAGTTTAACTCACTTGAAAATAATGATGATCAAACAAGTGCTCTCTTGTTTAATTACCATAATTCAATAATTTTTAAGAATCTCCAGAAAACAATAAAAATTAAATGTATTTTAAATAATGAAATGCATTTCACAGTTAGTTATTCATGAAGATGTTCTTTTCAGAAACACACTTTTACACAGAGCATCTGAACTATTGACTGTAACATGAGCATGAATGGGTATTACACAATAGCTAAAAACATTAAGTTAATTTAATTATAAACATTGGTGATGATTTAAAAGTTAAACCAAAAGCCAAATGTGCTTCATTTGATAATTGTCATGTCATTCAATGCAAGGTGGACGTTTAAAGTTAAAGCATTAAATCACTTGTTTTTATGGTGATAACTGAACATATAGTCCAAGGATATTATAAGCTAAATCATTAATGTCCCAATAACACAGTCAGAGCTCAGCTGAAAACTGAGTTATTTATTATTAAAAATGACAGATTAGTCACAATCCCACCTGTCACAACAGAAAACAGCAACAGACTCAACAATAATGACAGAGGAAATTACACATCTGTAGCTATGGGAAAAGAAAGCATTCATTTCCCTTTTTCACAGATGTGCGGTAAGCTACCTGCATCATTTGAAATATGGTGGTGTGCTGCCAACAGCAGATTTAGGTGTCAACTAGAAATATATATATGGCAAAAGCATTTGGTCTATATTGTGAAGCATGATCTGGAAAACTTCTATCCAACTGTTGTATTCTTTTATGATAAATAGCTTATTTTTCCCCAATGGAGAAAGTCTCCTTATATACAGCTAACTGAAATCTATCCAGGCAACACTTCCTGTTTTGCCATTTCCTCATCCTTCCCGCATATCTTCAGTTCAAACTGCTTTTCATTTACAAAACAGGACGAAGGTGTCGTATACACTGTAGTGAAAACACAACAATAAGGTTTTAAATTGCCTGGAACTGCATGATTTCGCCTCCTGCAACTGTTTTTTTATTTGTATTTTGGAAGTGTGACTCCATTAAGGAAAGCCCTGTGTTTCTTTTTTCCTCCCATTCAAGAACATTTCCCTCATCGGCTGAATAAAACACAAGGGAAAGTCTACAATAGCTTTCAAAGAAAGATTAATAAGAGGAGCGCCACATGAAGTGCACTGTATCAGATGTTTCTAGCCACAATAAATGGTGTCACGGGATCCCAGGAAACCTTTTTACGTTCACACACACACACACACACACACACACACACACGCATAAGTTACCTTAATTGACATAATGCATTTGCTTCTAACCCTAAACTTAGCATCTCAACTAAATGCCTAACCCCTAACTTTTCTCACTTGGTAGTGCTGTTCAATACAGTTTTTATGCCTGCCTCAGTAATGGCGACAGCCCGTCCACTTGGATTCAAGGATGAACTGATTTGATTTTTGTGGTCAAAGGTCAAAGGTCAAGGTCACTGTTACCTTACCGCCATCCCATTCTCGTGAAAGTGATATCTCAGGAACGTCTTGAGCAAATTTCTTAAAATTCTGCACAAGCATCCACTTGGACTCGAGGATGAACTGATTCGATTTTGGTGGTCAAAGTCACTATGACATCACGTCCGTCCCATTCTCATGATATCTCTCCCTCTTGAGTGAATTTCTTCAAATTTGGCACAAATGTCCAATTGGATTCAAGGATGGCCTGATTTGATTTTGATTGTCAGTGGTCAAAGGTCAAGGTCACCGTGGCCTCACAAAACACGTTTTTGGCCATAAGACAAGAATTCATATCTTAATTATGACAATTTCACACAAATGTCTATATTTTGGACAGACATGTATGTAAATTGCAACTTGACTCGTAATTGTAGTTGTTATATTAGATGAAATTATCATCACCCCAACAGCAATAAATAAATCAAATGCTCTGACGAAAAAAGAAAAATAATCTGTTATCTGTGGATGTTGCAGGACTGTAATAAACCTGTCCAATTGAACGGCCTGCCTGCCTGCGTGCACTCTGCCCGTGCACTCATTGTGCAACCCTGTTCACGGGAAGGCCTATAAATAGTACGATATTACACAGACATTCTGTGTGCCACAAGGACGCATTTTAGATTTTTTGCGTGGCATTGGTATGCCATGCAACAAAACTATGGTAACCACTCACATAGGATTAGGAAAATCATCATGGTTGGGCTTGAAATAAGTATGTAAACTAAATAAAATACATACGGAAAGAACATAAGTACGGAAAACACGTCACAAATGTCACTAAAAAACAAGTCACTAATGTAACTTACAAAACAAAACACTGTTCTCAAACACCGGTCTCCTGGTTAAAAGTCCTGTGTTTGTTTGACCTATCCACCTCCCCTCTCACATACCATAGGCAGTCTTTCTCGCTTTTTTATTCTACGCCTCTAGCTCTGAGTATAATACTGTATATTAATGAGGATGTATTTACATTGCAGTCAGGACAGACTACATGGCTCACAAATGTCACGCCAAAAGCAAGAAAGGCGTTTGATCAATTTGAAATTTGCTCGTAAACATGTTTGTTGTTTACGTTCATTATGATAACTTTGGAGGAGTGGCATTGGAGGGAGGCCTGAACGGACAAACTCAGTGTCAGTGTTGCCGACTTGGTGACTTTCCCTCTAGATTTAGGGACTTTAGGGAGCTAGTGCTGCTAGCTACTTTCATTGGAAAAGAGTTGGCAACACTGGGCTCGGTTTTTCGGTTGGATAATTTTTTTAATCTAGTGTACTCTTGCTAGTTTTCAGTATTACCGACCCTACCTTTAACCTTAAAACCAAACCAAACAGTGTTTTCAGTGACTTGTAGAATATATATACTCAGGTATACTCTGTGATATGATGGAATAAATCATGAGGAATCATTCCATATGTACACAGAAGTGTTTTAGCAAGTGCAAACTCTTGATAACATTGTGAGCTCGATCATGATATTCAGAGTAAATAGACAGTTATTTCCAGCATCACAGACAAGACCACTCAATTCCTGTTGGTAATGTTCTAAAGCATATCTTTAGGTTGAGCAACTCCAGCACCTTATTTAGTCCTATGAAATGCCCTTGAACTTCTAACATTTTTGAGCTTACATTTCTTAATATGCTTAAAGTCATTCTGTGCAGTATTTCAAATCCTTCCAACCAAGCACAGTTCACATTAACATTGAATGAAGGGCAAAATAAGGCAACAGTTTACACCTATGCTGTGATATCATCACGGCCTGTTCAGCGTTTTCAACAAAAATGAAGTGCTCATTTTCTCCAGCATTTGTTTTTACTGTGTTGGTATTTCTTTCATTAAAACAGCATGGTGAGATGTTTTTACTTTGTAGCACATTTACAGGAACAGTTATGCTCTAAATTTAGTGTGGCCTGGAGAACAGTTGCACATCATCTGCACTGAGCCCCAGACCAAATATCAATAATGTGAAGCAGGCAGAATTTGTTTTCATACACATGCTCCAAGACACAGAATACCTTACAGTGTTGTATAGTGCCTTTTTGGAAATGTGATTTTTTTTCTTGGTTTGTTGATTTTGTGGTCGATCATGTGTGCAGAAAGAATGAATGACAGAAAGAAAGTCAATGCAAAATAAAGATAATAATTAATGACTTTCCACTCTGCATTCAATTAATTATTATTTCTATATTGTGCATGGCATAAAAAACGTTTTCTCTGAATATTCCAGTTATTACTATGGTTAAAAAATAATTTCTTCCAATGGGAACCAAATACAAGTAACAAAACATACAGTAAGTCAGCTCATAATGATCTATAAGCTATATTTGCATTAAGTACAGTGGTGGAAGAAGTTCTCAGATCTTTTACATCAGTAAAAGTACAAAGGTTTTAACATCGAAATATACTTAAAGTACCAAAAGTAAAAGTACTCACTATGCAGAATGTCCCATTTCAGAATCATATATGTTATATCACTGGATTATAATTATTAATGCATTAATGTGCATCATTAATGTTGCAGCTGGTAAAGATGGAACTATTTTTAATACTGCTGGGTAGCTTAACCTATAACAATAAATCATAATTATTAGTTTATTATATATTAATTATCTAAAGTAGCCTAAATAGGAACTAATATTATCAAATAAATGTAGTGGAGTAAAATGTACAATATTGTAGTATAAAATGGCAATACTCAAGTAAAGTACAAGTACCTCAAAATTATACTTGAGTAAGTGTACTTAGTTACATTCCACCACTGATTAAGTATCACACTTTACCTTCACCAATGAATAACTTTTCAACACTTCAGTTTGAGCCACATCAGTCGAGGTCACAAATAGGCTAATCAATAAGTCATGATGACATGCTAATTCACCGGGTGCCTTACCACATGAATCTTTACCATATACTAGGGATGCACCGATACCGGATCAAATATCGGGCCAATACTGACTCAAATAAATGGATAGGATACTGTTGACAATGGTGACAATCTATCAAATTCAATTCTATGTTTATATATATGCATTATATACTGGAATTATAATTCCTGTTTAAGTTTTTGCATTAAAAAGTTTTACATTTGTATGTACATATTATTTTACTGATAATTAACAATTCAGTAATTGTGTATCTATGTAGTTATTTGTTACATTTTGTTTTACAAAGTTAGGAAAGCAATGTTTAAGTCAAGTATGATGTTGCCTTACAGATAATAGAATGATCCCAGTCACTTCCACACAGTGAGTCATACAGCTTATTAATTAAACAATGGTATCGGATCAGTACCAAAGTCCAGATATCGCTATCTGAAAAAGTCAGATCGGTGCATCCCTAGCATATGCCATAAAGCTGTGGAGTGCAACACTGATGATGTGTTGATAAGCAGCCCAACTGTGTCCTTGGATGATGACATTGTATTAGGTGCAACAGGGTATTTGTTAAATGGAAAAAAATAAACATATTTTGGTTTATTAATCATATTACAAATTGTTTATTTTGGACATTTTAGTCATGCCTATATTGTCAAAATAATGGCACTCTTTTGGTGACACAAGTCAATGAAAGGGGGCAGGCAGTGGCGGATTAAGGTGGTCAGGGGCCCCTAAGCTACTCTTTGTATGAGCCCCCCACCCTTACTCACCATGCTTAAACATTACCAGAAAAAGAGTAGTTTAGTGCCATGCTAGGAATATAACACGGCCCACAAGTACACACTCGTTTGTTTTTGTGCTCCGTGATCATATTTTCATTTTACCGCTATTCTATGCTACAGACTGTGTACAAGAAGGGTCAGAGCCGCCTGTTTTTTCTCAGGAGACTCAGATCCTTCAACGTCTGCAGAACCATGCTGCAGATGTTTTATGACTCGGTGGTTGCCAGCGTCATCTTCTACGCTGTAGTGTGCTGGGGCAGCAGGGTGAAGGCAGCCGACGCTAACAGACTCAACAAGCTCATCAGGAAAGCAGGTTCTGTCCTGGGAGTTGAGCTGGAGTCTTTGGTGGAGGTGTCGGAGAGGAGGATGCTGAGGAAACTACTTAGCATCAGGGACAACGCCTCTCATCCCCTGCACGCCACACAGGAGTCATACCAGAGCACCTTCAGCCGTAGACTGAGACCACCGAGGTGCACCACAGAACGCCACAGGAGGTCTTTCCTACCAGTGGCCATCAGACTTTATAACTCCTCCCCCTTCTGCAGGAAGGACAGCTGAAAACACCTGACACTGAGTACAAATATAATATCAATATCATGTGCAATACTACTTTTTATATTCTCATGTGCAATATCACTGTTCATTATGTGCAATATTACTTATTTTTCTGTTTGTTAGCTTACTTTACCTTTTTTTATTTTACTTATCTTATCTTATTTACTCATTTTACTAAATGTATCTTACTTAATTGTTATTCTAATAGGCACTGGTACTAGAAATAGTACTCTTTTATTTTATACACTCGAACTTGTTGTAATTTTGTTGTATTTTTGAGCAATCTCTGGCACAAGAATTTCCTTCGGGATTAATAAAGTTATATCTTATTTTATCTTATCTTATTCATTATACATAGTAATTAATTTATTCTGGATGTTTTCTAATGACTCTAAATTGAAGCAGGTTGACAGTGAAGTGGACAGGTTAGAGTGGGTCATATTGAGGCACAACTGTCTCAGCTGGTGTGTCTGTAAAAAACATTAATGAAAGACCTAGAAGCAGAGTCAATCGGGAGCTGTCTGTGTTTCTGAATATTTTCACTTTAACGTTGGCTTCAAACACTTGATTTTAATATGTTTTTTATGGTATTATGCTATGTATTTATTTTGCTATTGTTTTATGTTGTGGCGTCTGAAACTTTAATGTATGTTTGGCCAGGTCTCTCTTGCAAAAGAGATTCTTAATCTCAATGAGTACTACCTGGTTAAATAAAGGTTAAATACAATAAAAAAAATTTAAAAAATCATTATAAATAGTAATTAATTTGTTCTGGATGTTTTTCTAAATGACTCTAAAGGTTGACAGTGCAGTGTGACAGGTTAGAGTGGGTCATATTGAGGGATAACTGTCTCAGCTGGTGTCTCTCTCTCTGAACACAACAACCCATCCAGCATATCATCTCTACTCATTGAGTAGTTGGATTGCAACAGAGGGCGCATGTAGACCATCAGGCTGTGGGACTAATTTCCAGTCCCTCCACTTTAGGTCTGGAGTAAACAGCACCGCCCCGATGCTGCTTGCTTGTTTGTTTTAAGTGAGGACCGATCCATCGCAGATCGAGCGCCGGGCTCGATTGACACTGTCTGCTGATCTGCTAACTGCGGATTGCTCAGAATAACACGGGCTGCTCGCTAATTCCCCGTCTACCGGGGCTTTCAACGAAACACCGAGAGAGAGAGAGAGAGTATAGGGTCCAAAAAAAGAAGCCAACAAGGCAGGCAGGCAAAGAACCGCCGGAGTCCGCACCCCACAATGGCTTCAGGAGACCTTTACGAGGTAGGAGAGAGACATGTCCGCGGACAAAACGCGCTGTAATATTGACGAATACTGGAATTAGGAAGTAAAGGAGGAGGGCGTCGCGCATGTAGAAAAAAAAGCGGTGTACTAAGCCCTTTAACAGGCGAAACTATAACCCTTCTCATGCTTTATAGCGAAGACAAGGTTGGTTCATTTAGACGCGTCTACTTTTGTGTCGCTTCTTGGTGTACTTTGTGACATAGTGAGCAGATATAAGATGTCATTACGCGAGGCTGAACTCCTCTCAGTGTGTCGTTGAGTTGAGAAGAGTCGTGGTAAAGTGACAGCAGCACTGAGAGGACGGACATGGTGTGATGGTCCTGAAGGTGCGCATGCATACATACATACATGTGCCCAAAAAAAAAGATATTTTGTCATCACAGCCTTTTTGTGCGTGACTGTTTTCACATGGGGTGTTTTTTTTTTTTTTTTTTTTTTTTTTTTTTGGCACACAAGATGAGACACCAGTTTATTTTTAATCGAGCTGTGTAAACAAGTCTGTGTGAGTGTTGGTGAGTGTGGTGGATGTGCGTGCGAATTTGTGAAATTTTTATATTTTTAGGGGGGTTTTAAAAGTTGCCCAAATTGGGTGGCAGGAAGGTCACGCTGCCCTCGTGCGCACCACCATCACACTGTGGATCCGGTGCCAGAATGTGCGTGAAGCTGCTGGTTGGTTTTCTACAGCAGCTTCAACTGATTCAGGCACTTAACTGTCAGTAGTAGGCTTTGTCATGCTGACATGATGTCATATGTTTCAGGTCATGGTGGTGACAGAGAGAGAGATTGGAGGGCTGCCAATGTCTTCTGAGGATAAACAAATAGACTAAACAAGTTTTCAATGTTTTAAAGTAACGTATATATATATATATATATATATATATATATATATATATGAAATCTGAAAAGAAACTTGGGGATCCTCTCATGAGTGTTCAAGTACAATTATTGCGGATGCACCGATCTGACTTTTTCAGCCCCGGTACCGATAGCGATATCTGGTGTTCGTTCACGGTGGATGTGCGAATTTGTGAAATTATGACTCCGGCAGTTTTTTGGGGGCGTAAAATTTGCCCAAATGGGTGGCTAGGAAGGTCACGCTGCCCTCGTGCGCACCACCGTCACGCTGTGGAACCGGTGCCAGAATGTGCTGGTTTCTACAGCAGCTTCACTGATTCAGGCACTTAACTGTCAGTAGTAGGCTTTGTCATGCTGACATGGTGTCAAATGTTTCAGCTCATGGTGTTGACAGAGAGAGATGGGGGGGCTGCCAATGTCTGTTGACTTCCGAGGATAAATTCAAATAGTTAGACTCAAGTTTTTCATGTTTTAAAGTAACGTATAAAAAAAAATTTACATCTGAAAAGAAACTTCTGGATCCTCTCATGAGTGTTCAAGTAAAATTATTAGGGATGATGCACCGATCTGACTTTTTCAGCCCCAATACCAATAGCGATACCTGGGCTTTGGATATCGTCCTATACCGAGTACTGATCCGATACCGGTGTTTAAATACTAAGCTGTACGCTGTGACTGGGATTGTTCATTTATGTGTAAGGCAACATCAGACTATACTTAATCATTGCTTTCTCAACTTCGTATGTGGTGGATGTGCGAATTTGTGAAATTATTGGGGTTTTTTGGGGCTTAAAAGTTGCCTAAATGGGTGGCAGGAAGGTCACGCTGCCCTCGTGCGCACCACCACCATCATCACACTGTGGATCCGATGCCAGAATGTGCATGAAGCTGCTGGTTAGTTTTCTACAGCAGCTTCAACTGATTCAGGCACTTAACTGTCAGTAGTAGCCTTTATCATGCTGACATGGTGTCATATGTTTCAGCTCATGGTGGTGACAGAGAGAGAGAGAGATGGGGGGGCTACCAATGTCTGGTGACTTCCGAGGATAAACAAATATAGTTAGACTGAATAAGTTTGCCATGTTTTAAAGTAACGTATATATATATATATATATATTTAAAGAAAATTAACATCTGAAAAGAAACTTGGGGATCCTCTCATGAGTGTTCAAGTAAAATTATTAGGGATGCACCGATCTGACTTTTTTTCAGCCCCGATAGCGATACATGGGCTTTGGGTATCGTCCGATACCGGGTACCGATCTGCTACCGGTGTTCAAATACTAAGCTGTACGCTGTGACTGGGATTGTTCATTTATGTGTACGGCAACATCAGACTTGACTTAATCATTGCTTTCTCAACTTTGTAGAACAAAATGTGACCAATAAATATATAGATATAAATGTCTTTGTTATTTATAATTAAAATAATAAATCGTACACCAGCAACTTGGTAAAAAATCTTCAAAATTAACAGGAATTACAACTCAAATGTAAACCTTTTTTAGCAACAAATTGGTCAGAACTTAAACAGGAATTTAAATTACAGTATATATAATATATACAGTATAGTATAAAATAAACATAAAATTGAATTGACTGGATCTGCCCCGTTGTCACCGATACCCGATCCAGCTATTTGAGTCTGTGTTGGCCCGATATCCGATCCGGTATCAGTATCGTTGCATCCCTAAAAAAGATCTGCTCACAGCACTGACAAACAATGTGATGAGTCAAGCAGGACATCTGTTAGAGAAAATAAGAGAGAGGCAGTTATTAATTGCCTTTTCACCAACTACTACAGTTAGCCCTGCTGACTGCGATATTAGTTTTAGACACATTTAATTTGGAAAATGATAACACAGTGCTGCCAAAAAGAGGATCCATGGACTAAATTTGACACACAAGTCCATATTAATACATCCCCACCCCCTTGTGTTCATGCATTTTGGCTATTGACAGTTTTATTAACCTTATTTATTTTTCTTTTTTACAATATATTACAGCTGCATATTTTCAGCTTTATTAATTATGCTTCTTTCAGTTGGGTAAAGCTTCATGCATTCTTACTTGCTGCAAAACCTGATTGTTTTATGTCGCGTTCAAGTCATATTGTTCAGTAATTACGAGCAGCTGAGTGAGAAAAAGCATTCACGTCAGCCTCCGATTTGTAATTCAGAGTTGTGTGAATGTAGCGTTATATCAGTGAAGCGGTAGTTAGCGATGTTGTATTTTTGTTTTTAAATTTGACTAGATGGAAAATGCTGTTAATTGAACACAGGCTGTTGGTTTGATGTGTAACCTGCCTCATGTGGCAGAGGTACCCTGTGCTCACTGGAGGGTGATTCATTTTCTGTGGAGCTGGTTGACTGATCATTGTTCACCGCTCACAAAAAAATTACTTCTTTTTGTTAATAACAATGTGTTGGCAGGCACGGCCCATGAACAATCAGCTGGTTTGTTTCCCTACTAACATGACAACAGCTCCACGGGTGACAGTTCTGTTTAGAGTGACCAAAAGTGCTAAGCTGACCAGAGTTTGCTGGTGCCATACAGCTTTTATTTAAAAACAACATTTGAAATATGGAGAATAGGGTCTTTTATTGTTGGGGTTAATGGCAAGTAATCATTTTGAGGAGTTTGTGCGTGCTTGGAGTGCCAGCACTTATAAACTAGCTACTAATGTTATGTAGAAGTGGTTTGTTTGATGGAGCTGTAAGAGGTTGTTTGAAAAGTGCAAGATAGAAGATACATATTTTGGAAAGAAGATGTTGGGGAGTCAAATAGGGGGAGCCTGGGTTGAAATGCTTTGGGATGAGCAAGCAGTGACCTCCAGGAATTCAATATTCAGCCTGGGAGCGCTCCCAAAATGCACTGTCACTCTGAACTATTGCATGCCTCGACCTATCAGTAAACTCTGCCATTGTTCCCCTTCTTAGGAGAAAAAAAATGGTTAACTAGCAAGTTGTGTTGAACAAATATCATGTGTGAAAGTATTTTTGCTAAATCGTGGATAAAGCTGAGGCTTTCTGCCGACTTTATGCATCGAGGCAGCTGAAGCACCGTGAATAAACAGAGCAATGTCAATTCTACAATGGAGTTAAGAAACAACAGTTGCTCTTCAGTGATGCTCACTGCTCACTCTTTATCTACTAAGCGCATTCAACACTGGAACATAGATGCAAACATTAGAGGAACAAACTTATCTATAGAAAGCATAACTTCCTGTTTAAAAAAATGTATGAGTCAAGGTTTTCCCATTCTCTTCAATACTTTTTTGTTTATTTGTTTACAACCAACATCTATTAGAGGAACTAAATCATAAGGTGAATCTCCAACTAAAATTTGAGCATCAAATGTGCCACGCTGAAATTGAATACAAATACCCATGGTGCCCAGAGGATTAATCCCATAATGACTCTGGTGATCCCCTGCCTTTTAGTGGCAACAGCAGGTCAAAATTTTAATTTATCCGGTAAAATATCTCATCATCTACTTGATGAATTGGCACAACTTTTTTGCGCTGACATTCATGGTTCCCAGGGGACGAATCCTAATGATTTTGATGAACCGGTATTGCCACCTTAGCGACTTTCTCTTTAGATTTGTGACTTGATTTGATTTTTTTTTTTTTTTTTTTAAAAGCGCAGTGTCAAATCTAGCGACTGCATACATTAACTCGTGCCTATTCAGTTGCCGGCCCGTGGGCCACATCTAGCCCAGAAACAACCTCCGAGTGGCCTAGCATACATAAATCTGATGTACTATATGACAAAATATGTAAACTGCATATATAATAGTGATACCCGGGTCAACTGTAAGTTATTAATAACATTGTGTGCAATAGTTCATCTTCCACCCTCCCTTCCCCTCTCTCTATCACTTTCTCTCTCTCAAACACACACACACACACACACACACACACACACACACACACACACACACAGCGAGCGCCACATCCTTGACAATTGTGTTACTATAATGCATAAAGTTGTGTCTCCATCAGGCTGCAGAATATGTGAATATTTACTGTGGCAACTAGGACAACTGACGTTAACACATATTAGCTGTTATCTAATATGTGTTAGTTTAATCATCCGAACAACAATAACTCATAAAATAATTAAACAAAACCAACAACAACCACCAACAGACATAGTCCTTACAACATTAACTAGTGTGTGCAGTTAGATTGTCAAAATGAGAAAAATAACAGCTTCAATCCCTGAAGAGCTACTGTACGTTAGCATCTTATCATTGGTGACGTATGTGTCCAGTTACCTAGAGTTATACAGCAACCGCTTCTGGGTCAAAAAGCTTGTAGTAATCAAGTTGTCCGCATACAGTGTTACACAACAACATATGTCTGCTTTCTGGCTGGATACCTGTTGCGTGCACATTGATATCATGACAGAAAAAGGAAAGTAATTTTATTTTAATGAAAAACTAATGCGCACGGGGAAAGCACCTGTGGTTGAAGCCACCCTCGTCAAGTGGGTTGATAATGCCTGGTCAGGTAATGCCCCCAAAGTGAAACTCTGCCGAGCAGCTCCTCGGCACCACAGCGCCAGCAGCACATGCAGATCTTTGCCCGTCTTCCTCCATGCCGTTACCGAGTGAGCGAGCGAGGAGCCTCGACGGTTTCCACAGTAGTTCCCTCAAACAATGTATAACGAAGATGCGCATTAGAGGGGATTTAGAAGTGGGTGATAAAAGTGAGTTGGTGATTGTTGGTTTTATTTTCTTTGTGTCCAGTTTGAGTGAACTGTGTTTTACGATGCTCCTCACTAAAACAGCTGATCTTAGCTCAAACTACGGCAGCGGGGCAGGAGGTGTGCACGCCGTGCCACACACATACCCCTAATATACGCTGATAGCTACATGTTGCAAACGAAAGATTCATCACTTGATATAACTGCTATCTGAGTCATTCCACTCGACCATAAAATATGCAGGTTGTGCAACAAACTGGCAACTATTTGTTGTGAAGGGAATGCCATGGAACGGGGAAGGGAGAATGCAACATCTAGTGGACCTGAATGTTATCAATGTTATCAATTGTACCTTTAACGCATATTTTTGTGAATTGAGCAGTGCAGATTGTCTCTTATAATGAGTCAAGTGGGTGCGGGTATTAAAAAACCCTGACTCGCGCATCACTAAGATATATTGTATGGAAGTAGCTAACAAGTGAGCCATCTCACTTCCTTCTCATGTTTGTTGAGA
Source organism: Sebastes umbrosus (assembly GCF_015220745.1). Lineage (NCBI taxonomy): Eukaryota > Metazoa > Chordata > Actinopteri > Perciformes > Sebastidae > Sebastes > Sebastes umbrosus. The sequence goes on from NC_051270.1 coordinate 19,435,415, forward strand.
GTTGCACATGTGTAGTACTGATCATGCAGGATGTACGTATCGGGTAGCGACACTGCCAATCATATCTTTCACAAATCAATGTTTTCTCATGTGACGCAGTTCCAACCATGCAGCTTTTCAAAACATCTGGCTATTGAAAGTCATAAATAGGGAAGTGCTCTCCTAAAAATATGTCTCTGTCAACCCTGGAACATAAAGTTTTGTGTGTGTGAGAGAGAGAGAGGGGAGAGGGAGGGAAGGAGATACTGATAGTGAGAGAGTGTGTTAGTGGTTACTGTTATTGCCATTTGTTTTTATTCTGTTTCTGCACTTTGGGATGTGCCTGGGTCAGATATCTGACCATAAATATATATTTTTTATTTAAAAAGTGAAACAATAGACATTTTAACTACATTCATTTGCATTTGTTTAAAATGTGTCTTTACCAAAAGCTAAAAAAAAAAGGTATAAATAGTCATTTGCCCTAGACAAACAAAATGGACATAGGAGTAGAAGTAACTTGGTGTTAAGACGTAATACATGCAACAACAACACACACCCAAGTTGGAAATCCCTTTCAATTCCTTCATGTAATTTTGCCAGTGCCAACATTCTGTTTCTTTTAATTAATTTTCCTTGCAATAATAATAACAATACCAAGATCATTGGTGCATTTGAAACATTTGGAGGACGCCCATGTGCGGATGCTGTTCATAGACTTCAGTTCGGTTTTCAATACAATCATCCCCCAACTCTTGGTAAGAAAACTGGATCCATTGGGCCTGAGCACCCGCCTCTGGAACTGGCTTCTGGACTTCCTCACAGACAGACCCCGGCCAGTACAGGTCCGAAACAACACTTCCAACAACATCTCGCTGTGCACCGGTTCTCCTCAGGGCTGTGTTCAGCACGGACCATATCATAAAGTATGCAGATGACACAACAGTAGTAGGCCTCATCAGGGATGACAAGAAGCTGGTTTACAAGGAGGAGGTGGAACAGCTAGTGGACTGGTGCAACACAAACATCTGTTCCTGAATGTCAACAAAACCAAAGAGATCATTGTTAACTTCAAGAGGAGCCGTCCAGACCACACCCCACTCTACATCAATGGCACCACAGTGGAGTCAGTCAAGAGCACTAAGTTCCTGGGGGTGCACATCAAGGACTACCTTACCTGGACCCTAAACTCCTCATCTCTAGCCAAGAGAGCCCAGCAGCGCTTGCAGTTCCTGCGACGGATGAAGAGAGCAAATTTCCCCCCTCCCATCCTCAGCACATTCTACAGTACCCTGTAGATAGTGGCAGGCACCCTGGACAGTGTAATGACTAGCTGCTATCTGGTATGGAAACTGCAATGCCTCAGACCAGAATATCTTGCAAAAAATGGTGAGGACAGCTGAGAAGATCATCAGGACTCCCATCCATTGAGGACACTTTCCAACAATCACCAACTCTGGTTTGTTCAAAATAAACCCTCATTTCACAGAGTTTGATGTGAATATATACTGGCTCTACACCCTGTTTCCCCCCGCTGTCTCTCTCTCTGCCTGCAAAACAGCGGTTGAGCGGCTCTTGTTCTTCGGAGGTAGACCATTAAATTAGTTAAAAAAATTACAAACGTCGGCCAAAAAAATCACGCCCAAAAAATCACACCCAAAAAACAACTTGCGATGTACTCAGCCAATCTGCGATACACTCGTGAGCCGAATGTGACGTATTTTCATTCTGTTGTGCACTTTGCCTGTGAATGTGTATGAATGACGATAAAGTTCTGGAATCTTGATCTGAGTGTTCATTTAAGGAAAATATAAATTCTTTGTGTAGGCTAGAGATTGTGTGGCTAGCTTTTTTTTCCTTCCCGATACCGATTCCGATCCCTGAACTTGCGGTTTTGGCCGATACCAAGTACCAATACGATACCAGCGTGATACAATTCACTTACAAAAAACATAAATAAATGAAGCTAGGAATAAATAGCAATTCCGTATTCTCTTAGCTGTCTCCTCTGTGGACAGCTTGTGAGCTAATTTGTCCCGCGGGGAGCAATATTCACACACCCTACTGGGGTAGTGCCACCCCTCGAAGCCTTACATACAGTATATATCGGCGTTTTACTTGCCAAATGGCAACTGTTGCACTCTCCACTAGCACCACACTGTTGTTGTTTGCTATCGTCACATGACAAATTACCTGCAATTGGTTCTTCTTCGCTGCTCTAAAACAATATTTTCCAGTGGCAGCCATGATGCATCCAGGGCAAAAGCACAGTGAAGGCTACTGTTTTGGAGCGACGAAGAAGAATTGATTTAATATGTTAAACAAGTTGTTTTTCTGGGTTAATAAATTATGGTATTGGATCGGTGCATAAACTACCGTACTTGCCAATACCCGATACCAAATTTTGGACAGTATCGGACACATATCCGGTACTGGTATCGGTATCGGAGCAACTCTAGTGTAAGCTATATAATGGTTTCCTTTCCTAATGCACAGATGACACAAGGATATTCAATATTCATTCTAAACTTTGATACTGGATGTATTTGAACCCTAAAAGTAACTTCTGCTTTATCGCTGTCGCACTACTTCAGTTATTAGTGGGTAAATATTTGCCAGTGACTCATCAGTATGCTAACATCTCATTGGTCCATCAGTATAAGCATAGTTACAGAGCCTACGCCCATAGCCGCTGTAGCTGACGTAGCTGACGCGCACCTGCTCAAAAACATAACTACGCATCATCAACTGTGATTGGTCAGCTCCGGCTGCTTGTGTTTTCTCCTGCAAGTTTCTGATGCCGGTAGAGATTGATCGGAGTAAGTACAAAATTAAGGATGTTGAAGAAAATAGTCTTCTCCTATTCAGTAACACACAGATAGCAAAGACATGCCCACTGCAAACCTCCAGCTCACATCGATCCAACACTGCATGAATCAAAACCTACGCTATGGGTGTCTACAGAGAGACTCCCTGTAACCCTTTGAGTCTACTATAAATCCAGCTTTAGGGGGACATTTTCAATATTTTCTACTTTGCTAGATTCCATCAGATGCCCGCTTGTTCATTTGAAGGTACACAAGCGTGACAATTCATAAGATCAAGCATTGAGTCCCTTGGCAGGCAGCAGATTTGTGAATATTCATTTCAGTGGAAATTAGAGGGGACCTGACATCACCAACAGTTTGTTAAACCAGACATGGAGGATGGTTGGACAGTTTTAAAAGAGGGTTTAACACAGCTGTGGTGATAACTGCTCATCATTTCTTCAGAAGTGTTGAGCACATAATAGGAGTAAACAGCCTCTGATGGGTGAGCTACAGGGGTGTCACAGAAAAGAATAGGAGATCTGAATGCTTAAACGGTCCTGGACAATGTCACACTTAACCATATAACAGCATAGCAGAGACACATGCGAAGAAAAGGCAAAGGAAAGTGGAGGAGGCAGATAGCAGGGCCAAGTTGCAAACACAGACCAAAGAGGTTTAGTAACACTTGGCGCTTCAGTGTGAGCTGTAAGAATGGAGGTGGGCATATCCTCCCTCAGCTGCCAAATGCCTTTTCAGCATCATCCAGGCCAAAGCACAGTGACAAGAACATATAATGGTCTGTCAGGGATGTCGAGACAGGTGTGTAATGTACACCATGACATCAAGTCTGGGTGTGGTTACAGATGCAACAGAGCACACGTCTGACCACACCTTGGGTCTGCGCCAGAGCACAATTTATACCACTCAGCTGTAGTGAAACTCACAAGACCAGGAAGTAACACCCACAGTATTCCTGGATATACACACGCAATTCCCTGGACACATCCAGCCAATGCCATGACAGTTGACATCAGTGTGGTTTCAAGTTTCAATACAGTTTAAAAACAATTACTAAATTAATTAATTACAAAAAGATGCTGTATTTGTCAAACAGATCAGATGCACCAGGTTTCTTCATTTTAGTGAGTGTCTCTGCAAGGTGAGCCTCTCTCCTCATTGCATACAGTATGCATTTAAGGGAGGGTTGCACAAATAATAGGAGAAGACATGAATTAGGTTACTAAGATTATGTAATTTGCGACCATCAGTTTAGTTTAGTGTGGAAACTTCTCCAACTCTGAAAATTAGTCGTAAAAATAGCGCAAATGTGATTTACAATGACAAACATCACCCAAAAAATCCCCACCAAAAAAACAACCGCTGTTTGGCTGAGTACATCCCCGGCACATAGCCAATTCATCCAATTGACCAAACCTTATTTACAAGAGCCACAAGGAAGGTTGTAGTGGGGACAATGATGTACATTAAATGTGGGATTATGTAACTAAAAAATGAAGAAAAAAAAATTAGGCTATTAATTAATTATCTAGAGCTGCAACGATTAGTCGACTACAGCAAATTAATCGCCAACTATTTTGATACTTGACTAATTGTTAGTCATTTTTCACACAAAAAAGGCAGAAAATGCTGTTTTCAGCCTCTCAAATACTTCACAAATACTTAACTTAACTACTTTGAGAAAATGGGTTAGAGAAAAAAAAAGTTTTTGGACATTTTATAGACCAAACAATTAATCATAAAAAAATAGGCAATTTAATCAATAATGAAACCTTATATCTGATTACTGTAACAGGGAGATCTGTTTCAACATCACTCTGACCATCACTACGATCCAAATAGATAGCGTTTGTTCCGCCTAATCTCGAGACAATATACAATATACAACAATATAATATGTGTCTGATTAAGTTAGTTGTTTCAAATGTTTTTAAGGTTGTTCTTCCCCGGCTTATTTGGACTTGCAGATGTGACGAATTGTGAGCTTTATTTATTTTTCAATCACGCTGAAAAACATGTTTGCGTACCGGTGCGGGCCATTTTCTGTGTGTGGGCCTGATTTACCCTTTCCTGCTGTTCATGGTCAGTGGGGTTGTGTTGTGGCCTTATCCTACTTTGTCGGGGGCATCATGGCTTTGCAGTGCTGCCAGTTGCTGCCGGACACTCTTGATGGGCATTGAAAATGCCCTTCATGCTTGGGGATTGCTCAGCAGAGGGAGGATGTGGATAATAATCCCTTGTGATCCGTCTAGGGAGGAGTGACTCCACCGCGCTACCAGGGTTCGAAGCAGCTCTGTGACTGAGAAGGGTAAGGAGAGACAACGCTCTCCAGACAGGCCTGGTCATAAGCACTCTCACAAGCACTGGCATGACCGTCGTCATGATTCCCCTCACAGATCAAGTCGTGAGGAGGTGCTTAAAACTGCTCCGACAGCCGACCCCTGCTCCACCAGCAGAGGATGGCAGCTCAGAAACACAACGTCAAATTCTTACTGCTCTTCAGAGTTTATCTCAGAGGACGGACAGACTTAAGAATCGTCATTCCTCCTTCTCTTCCTCATCATCCCTACCACCCTCAGTGCCATGCTGGGGAGGACGTCACGGATGATGCTGATGTACTGTCTCTTTTTGCTCCCCGCTCTCTGTTTAGTGTATATCAGTCAGAAGGGAGAAGCGACTGGGGGGATCCCCATTCAGATACTGCAGAGGTGGATGAGCAATCAGCAGTGGTGGGGGAGTTTATACTCTAGAGTACAAAGTGCAGGAAACATTGTCGGTCTGCAGCCCCCCGTGTCTGACCCAGTCCCAGTGGGAGGTGTCTGGGAGGGCATATCTCAGACTAATTCCCCACCTTCCAGTAGCGGATGATTATCCTTCAATGCTGAGGACAGCATGGGAAAAAAAACATCTCAAAAGCCTCAATTCAATGCAGGCTAAAGCCAGTTACGCAGTGGAAACTGGACAAGGAGACATGCCACCAGTAGAACAGACAATAGCATCATGGACAGCTGTAGACAGCAATTTCACGTTTGTTTAATGTTGCTGCATGTGTGGCTCGTATGGGCCACGCCTTAGTATATCCTCCTGGTAGCCTAGCGAAAAACAATGAGCGTAGACTAGAGCAACCATTATTCACCGAACAGAAATAGACACATCCTTCTTTTTGCGCTAGTCTACAGTTTTAAAGTGGCAACCTATAAATATTATATATGATGTCAATTTATAGCAACTTTACTTTAATATCCACATGCAAATGAATCTTTCTGTCTCCAAAAGATTTCCTTTAATGACAGAGATGATGGTGCTCTTGGACTTTTGATCATAATAAAAATGGGCACTTCAGTATGAACATAAGAGAGAAGAAAAAAACATTTTGTCTGAAAAAGTAATCATTGGTCAGTCACAACACGTAGTTAAAACATCATACTTAAACATGCATTCATAATTTTTTTGAGGTCACTTGAGGTCAGCTCAACAAGCTGTAAATACAACATTAACATATCACGTGATGAAGTTCTTATGGTGAACGTGTTAGCAAACAGTTGCCCATTTACACATCTAGCAGTGAAGTAACATTAGCATTCATTTGGTGTTTTTTGGCCATTTGAGGAGTATAAGTTCAATATTCACTCTCCTTTTAGTTCCTTTTTAGTTCCTTTTTGGTATTCCTCCTGAGGGAAATAGCTGGCTCTTACGCTGCAAGATGCTCCACTGTGTTCACCGGCTATTCACTAACTTTGTCTGTCTGTCATTTGATGTTGGACAGGTAGTGTACAGTCAGTTTATCGCCTGCTGTGGCCAAAAACAACACTACGAGAGTGGTGATACGGAACCAAAACAGTGAAGTTGTGGGCAGTAAAACAAAACTAGCTGATTTGTGCTGACGCAAGTCGTTTCACACGAAAATAGTGTTTTATAAATTAGGCAGGTTAATGTAGACGGAGCCTTTCTGTTTGGTCCTCGTGTCAACATTGCTGTTGATGGTTTGTCCGAATTTATACACACCTTGTGATGAAAACCGTACCGCGTGGTTGGTGTTGGTGTTGGTGGATAATAATGCCCCACATTTACTCACTCTCTGCCAGCTCATACTTAAACCTCTCGGGTCCGTGTACACAAGTTTACCCCACGCTTTCTCCTTCCTTCTCTTCTTTTCTCTGCATGCGTCTCTCTCTCTGCAATGCTGTTAAGTGTGACATTGTTTGGGACTGTAAGCAACCTAATCGCCTGTTCATTTCTGTGACACCCCTGCAGCTCAACCATCAAAGGCTGTTTACTCCTGTTAATGTGCGCAGCCCATCTGAGAACATGATGAGTAGTTATTACCACAGCTGCACTAAAGGCTCTGATGAAACCTTCCAACCACTGTCCATCAGTTGTATGGCCCAAAACCATGTCTAATTGTCTCATGAGTATTGTTTCACATATACTTACTACAACCTTTTCTTGTCCTTACCTGCATGCTTACAGTCTTAAATATGGTTGATTTTGAAAAATTATCAAATTGTGATTATTTTGACTGATATTGTGATATGATTTGCGATATTAGAGGGAATGATCGTTTTTACACCATTATTCTCATTTTCTTTGAAAAACATATGTACATGATTGATCTGTACCAATCAAAGATGTTTTCTTAAGGCTGTAGAATATGATGTGTAGGACAGGACATCTCTGCAGCAAGACTATATTTAATTAAAATTCACCTTAATATGATGCCTGAGGATGTTAATGCGTGTGATTTTTATAGTTTTATATTGCAAGTCATATGTTTGTCAGCATTAATGTACCGTCATGTCAGGCAGTGATAAGGAACCTTGTGTTTAGATATCTGTCTGAGATGTGTCGACAGCGGTGCAGGTTGTGACTTGTATATTTTGAAAGTGGGTGATGCTGACAGTCTGCTGTGATGTTTCATTGTGGTGCGTAGGCCTATGTATGACTGTTTGTTTGATGTGTCCTGTGTGTTATGCATTGTTTGTGATATGATGATGTGCGTGTGGCTGTGATGTTTTTGTCGTATTTACGATGGACCACCAATGGTCTGACATAAAAGGGGCAGCTGTAGCTCAGCGGGTAGAGTGGTCATCCTTTAACCGCAAGGTTGGCGGTTCGATCTCTGGCTCCTGCTGTCTGCATGTCGAAGTGTCTTTAATTAAATGCAGAGGTCAAATACCTTAAATACCTTAAAGTCCATTGATTAAGACCTTCACCTTTTTGTGGCTGCTCTCATTGCACATGTTGTAGCCAGTGTTTTAATATCAATTGCATTCATTAACAGATGTTTTAAGTTTTCTTTTAAAAGAATCAAATTATCATTATAATTAGAACGTCCAGGTAGGGCTGCACAGTGAATTGAATATTAATCTCGATCCCGATTTTGGCTTCCCACAATTAAATGAACATGATCAAATGGTCAAATTAAGCACTACCTAAACTAACAGCCAGCCACCAGCCGGTGATCGAGATGTTTTGGCTTCACTTTTGGGGATAGATATTATCTATACAACCAATGTGTTTATGATTAGATTGAGAGCATTAAATTGTTTATCTAGCCTCTTAATGTTGGTAATTTTGCTCTCAATGTGCACCAGCACCAAATGTAGCTAACAAAAGGCTAGGGTGAATATTCCTGTATTTTTTCATAAAAAAAATTGCAATGTCATTTTTTTCCAACATTGTGCAGCCCTAATTTTTACATTAGCAGGAATGTAGCACAGCATGGAAGTGGAAGCAATTATCTGTTTATTTTAATGTGCAATAAGAATATGTTGTTGCTAAAATCAGTGAATAATCGTGATAAATAATCGTGATCTCAACATTGATCAAAATAATTGTGATTATCATTTGGGCCATAATCATGCAGCCCTATGTCCAGGTTAAATTTGCAGATCAAAACATCACCCAAATCTAAGAAATTGAAAACCAGCAGAAGTTTCATTAATGGAGTTAAGACACCAAGTCACAATAATTCCCACTCAATAGAAACCTAACATTTAGATTTGACTTTCAGCCCACCTGCTGAATGAACATTCACTGGCATGAAAGTTTGGTCTGCCAAAATCCTGCCTCTATTAAAGAGGGGTGTGTGCACTTTATCAAACTGTGCAATATGAACAACTTACTGCCAAGAAATTTCACCTCGAGTCTTATCAGCACCTTCTGAATTGCAAATCAATCAGGTTGAACGCAATCAAATTGAATTGCAAAGTAATGTTTCACACTCTGATTATTGGAGTGAGTCACACACAGAAGTTTGTAGGCGACACTATGATAGTTAGTCTTCTAGCAAATGATGGAATATGTCATTGCCCTATTGTTAATGCAACAACAATTTATTTTTTAAATTAAAACATATATATTTGGTGTCATAGAGCTCATAATGTATCTAATTAAAGTAATTTCACTAACTATGCTGACAGAGGAAGACACCCGTATCACTATTTTCTTTCCACTGAACTAGATATCTTAGGTTCATTTTCTTTCTGTTCTTATTTCATGCTTTACATTCAGCTAAGAATATGTGTAGTTTCTGCCTAGTGTCACTTTTTACACAGGTTTTTTTATGAGTTACTGCACATAATTAAGTACCAATGTGTCAAATAGTAACATTTGCTGATGTGTTGTGGTATCTAAAGTAAACAGACTTTTCTAGTTTAGGTTTGACCTCAAAGCTGATGCTTTAAGTTTCTCCATGATAGCAGCCCGCAGCTCATCTCAGCTCCGCTCTGGTCTCTTATCTTTCTTCTGCAGGGAATTAGCCCTTATCTTAGACTTGACATATGTCACAAAATGTACCTTTCTTAAGATTTGACACTCCCTGACAATGTCTCCAAAATATAATTCAACATTAACACTTACATCATTATAAATTGAAGGATTCGTCCTAAGTAGAAATTTTAGCCTGATGATGCCATTACAGCAGGAAACAAGAGGATTTATCCTCGGGGCATCATGAATATTCACAGCAAATTTCACTGTTGTTGCTGCCGGACCCACAATGCAGCTGTGTATGGTGCTTGGCAATGAAGTACACCCACAAGGGGGCCACACACTCCCACTGGGCCCTGCTTTTCAGCAACATCAAATCGTTTTGAGCTATTATTATTATTATTATATTATTATGTTTGAGACTATATTAATTAGATTTTCCTTTTTAAAAATGATTTAATGTGTAACATCTCTGTCGAATGCACTGTGAACATTATTATAAACCTGTATATTAAAAACATTTAAGTAATTAAACTAATGTCTAACTTGCTACCTTTCTGTCTGCTGCCTTCAGGTAGAGCGGATCGTGGACAAGAGGCGGAACAAGAAGGGTAAGTGGGAGTACCTGATAAGGTGGAAAGGCTATGGAAGTAAGGAGGACACATGGGAGCCAGAGCATCACCTACTGCACTGCGAGGAATTCATTGACCAGTTCAACAGCTTGAGACTGCACTCACACAAACGGCCCAAGGTCCCAAAAAATCATCAAGAGCCCCTCATCACCAGCCAGCCATCTGCTACTGACAACTCCAGAGCTCGGTCTGAGGCCCGGAAGAAGAAAAGGACTATTGGCCCAGCTGTTGGGGTTCGAGTAGGAGCCGTTCTAGGGATGGAGGGTGGAGGGTCAGGACCCACTCAGAAGCAGAGGAAGGTGGGTGTTGGACCTGGGAAACATGCTTTAGGGGACAGAGTCAGCAAAGCGATGACGTACAAGGCTCCTCCACCGGGAGGGCCTCACTTTGTTCCTCCAGTGAGGGTTCCTCATAACGGACTCCAGAATGGAGAGACGGATCCTCTCATGTACAGGACAGCAGCAAGGCCCCATCGACAGCCCTCAGACAGAGTGGATAGAGAACTAGGAGGCGTGGATACCACTGGACAGCAGTTCACCACTGAGCTAGGTAAGATGTTAAAAGTATATAATGCAGGAATTTCATAAAATGTATAGACATACAAAATGAATCCCTCTCAATCATCACTTATGCCCCACTAGAAGTGTATGGTGGTGTCTGTATCTACAGAGACCCAGCCCTCTGCCTGTATTTTCTCTTTTCTTCCTATTTTGTGTGTTTGGGATGTTTCTGAGCTTCAGCAAACAGCCTCTGGCCCCCACGTTGGGGTGTAAACCCCCAGCCAATAACAGCGAGCAGAGTGTGCAGGCTGTTCAGGTTGTTAAATAGCGATGCTTTGTCACACTCCTCGCCATTTGATACCAAGGCAAGTATTATACAACGATGGGTACAAGGCCCCCTTTAGCTCCGTATGATACAAAGAAGCCGTATTTGACGGATGAGAACAGGTTGTGTGTTTTTTTTATGTGCATGTGCTCCAGTGTTCCCACTGCTCCTCTGTCTCTCCTCCCGGTCGGTGTGTCTGTTGTTTGACCGAGAGCAGCGCTGAACCACACACATAGCGGACAGGATGAAGCCTGCCCTTCAGCTGCATTCATTCACCATCCAGCAACTCGGCTCCTTCCCGCAGGGTTGTAGGGAGTTAGCTGTGTGTTTATTTGTGCTTTAGAATGTAACCGCTGTGAAACAATCAGAAAATAACATTTTATTTCTCTGATTTGCTGCTTTGTTCTCACTAATGCCGCTCCCTCTCTTCATTCACTCTATAGCGCCCACGACCATCGCTACTCTCTCTTTCTCTCTCGCTCGCTCGTTGAGCCAAGGATGTGTTGCCAACATTGAATGCTGTATGTTTACAAACAGCAACTGAAAAATATACATATTGTAGCTTTAAGAAACTGAATTAACTGAAAAATAGAGCTCAGCTGATGCTGGATTTTTAGGCAGATATTGACATTGTCATGTGATAGTTAAAAAATTACAACGATATAGAAAACCAAAGTGAACCCCAAACTCCTGAGCTTTTTTCCCAAAGTAAGAAAACTTCATTCAAAACTCTATTAATATTTGTAATTATGCAAATAAGTACTAATCCAACCTTAGAACAAAACCTTACTCAACAGTATGGCAAGTAGTTTACTCCACTACTACACCCTGTGTTTAGATGAGGATTATAATTTAAACAACAATGCAATATTGTATTTATTCAATATTTGTGTTTTAGCGGCCTTTAAGGGACATCATCTCCCATAAGATACCATCACAGTATAAGAGACATGAACTGTACAGGATAATGGTAAATGCTAAAAAGAAATGTAACAGTAGCACAAGTAGAGAAGAGTCATAAAGTCATCAAACTGACTCAGTAGTGTCATTTACACAAGAATATCTAGGTTTGCTATCATGAGCTAATATTAGCACCATAAGCTACTGATCATACCAGACCATGTAAAGCTGTAGCGGCAAAACCTGTAGTGTACTGAGTTGAACAAAGGTGTGTGTTTTTTTTTTTCTTTCTCAAGAATTCAGCTTTTCATTTTTAAGAATGACAATATGTTTTTCTTCTTTTAAAAGTGACTTAGTCTCCCTTTAACAAAAGAGGCAAGTCGAGCATGACAGCATGACAGCGGGGACTGAATGAGGTAGTTTTTAGACATCAGAGATTACAGCTTAAAAGTTGACAAAATGACAGAAGACAGTGTTGGTGGATATTACAAAAAACACGTTACAATACCCATACAAGTACCCATGCTGGTAAAAAGCTGTAGCTGTTTGCCTGCTGAAATAACAAAGATTTTGATTCCTAATAGCAACTACTCTAGTGGATGCCAGTTTGTCTTTGAATATGGAAAAACCAATGAAAGAAATGCTCAAGAGAGATTGCATTGAGTTACAGACGCTTGTGGAACAAAAGCCCGGATGTGATGCAGGATTTCTGCTCTATATGCTGTATATTGGCCGATATTAGTTATTTTGACATTAATAAGTAACATTAAGAAACATGTTTTTATCTTAAATGTTGTCTTAAATGTACTTATTAAAGAACTGTGAATACTGAAGATATGAGCGGGACAGAAGTAAATTTGGCAGTGCCGTCTCAGTCTGGTTTCATACCTCTGAAGTGCCGCCACCATCTAACATCATTTCAGAGATTCATATAGTTAAGTGAAACAAAATGCCAATTCAGTCTGAGATCAATCTATGTAATGGTGACACTGGTTTCTAAATTACCTCAAATATGTCTTTGGCCTGTCTGTACTGCAATGTCTTGTTGCTTATTGGCTGTCATACATGTAGAGGCCCATACTGATATATGTGTGATAAGCTAAAAATAGCTAATGGCTAATATCAGCCATGCAGATGTATCGGCTCATTCCTAATGTAAACTGTAGTAGAGGATGGACTTTTCTACATGGATATGAATAATACTGGTACTGAAATGTTCCTCATATACCAGGCAGCTACATACAGATAGGTTTTAAAAGAAAATTATATTTCCACGAGTATTTCTTGTTTCATGATAGATGAACACAATAAAGAGACTTGTGCTGACACACAGCTCTTTAAAGCTCCTACTGTGGTTCTTTACTACAGGAGCAGCTGATAACACCTTTAAATTTCACTCCTGGGTCACAGTCCATGGCCTGCACCACTAGAGTTAATCATTACACACGTTTTCAAAAAGCCATCTCAGCTTGTTTAACAGAAAATCCTGATCAGAATGGTTTGGTTTTTCTACCATATTTGAATAACAATACACACATCAGATCCATTTTTGTCTTTTTTACGGGTGTACAGGGGGTCTTTAGGGCTTTCGGGGGAGACATCAGACCAGCAGTAGATGTCACATAGACGTGATGAACATCATCTGAAAGCTGGGAACCTGAAGATTGATTTGAGATGCTGCTCAGCACTGTGTGTCAAGTTGTTCTAGTCATAAATCAGAAATAAACATGAATTAATTATTTGAAATAAATTGTAAAAGTGAATAATGGCTAAGAACAAGTATATGATTTCCATCCTCATGCTCTATTATGTCTTGTAAGTTGTTGCAGCAACTTTTGGGTTGATGCCATTTGTTACACAGATTTGGTACTAAATTTAACCATTTTTTTACCACTCGAGAATTGAATAAAATTATCTAAAATACCTCCAAAATAGCACACTAAGACACCAAGGCCTTGAGGAACACCATAGAAAAAGCCGTTCTGTGATCAAAAACTTTTGACATTTGGAGATTTCTGCAAGAATTGCATTTTCAGTGATTGGATTGCGAACACTTCTGTTCTGGAAACTGCTCAGAAACCCCCTTATTATCAATCTACCTAGGAAAGCCATCCATCCTCTGAATACCCTATGTCTATAGTTTGTGGTTTTAAAGTTTCATGAGGCTGTGATTATCCTAGAGGTCAAAGAGGTAATTTTATACAGTGAGGTCAAGTTTCAAATAATGGTCTCACTATATGAAATGGTTACTATGGGGACTAACATCATCACACATGAATATAATTGGGCTCATTGGGTCCACAAGAGTCTCAGCTTTCCCGTCATACCCAATTTACGCAATTCCAAGTATGCAGAAACCATTTTGGAATAGGCGAAAATAACACATTTGCACTGCATGCAAGAAACTGCATGTTTTTGCCCTAAACTGCATGTGATTAGCATAAAGTGGGAATGTCTGTAAAGGGGAGACTCGTGGGTACCCATAGAACCCATTTTTATTCACATATCTTGAGGTCAGAGGTCAAGGGAACCCTTTGAATATCGCTATGGCAGTTTTTCCTCGCCAAAATTTAGCGTGACTTTGGAGCATTATTTAGCCTCCTTCCCGACATGCTAGCATGACACGGTTGATACCAATGAATTCCTCTGGTTTTCCTTCACTCTGGCTCTAAACTTGAGTCAACTACAGCTTCTGAAAGAAGTTAAAGTCGGCCAAGGGCACCGGTGCCCTCAAGGAGTGGAGGAGTTTAATATAGAGTTTGTCCATTCTCACTGTTCATACCTGTTAATGTGTGCAGAATGTGTGCATATTGGTACGTACATTATGCGCTTGTGGTGCTCTCTCAATGATTATTGGTTTTGCTATTTGTTATCGCCCAGCTCCCATCAGCCTCAGTCATGTTTTTCAATGTATTCAACTGGTGGCTAGTGTACTTTTGGGGCTACATCACTAATTCTAGGTAGGCACACCAGAAACTTGGAAACAGAACATTTCCATTAAAGTTCTATATGGAGTCTGTCAGTTGTGCACTCATTTCAAAGCACCACAACTTGATAGTGAGACCTCATCTTCTCTTAGTGAGAACATGAGGGCTACCAACCCAACCTAACGGCTATCGGTCTGGCAGCCATTATGGATCCTAATTACCTAATCCTCCAAAGACTCCCCCGCTCACCTCATCCAGCACCCTCAGCTCCACCCTGTCTCTGTGATTGTTGACTGCAGAAAAATGTGCACACAAGATCATTCATCGATCTTTTTTTTGCAGAGGATTGTAAGAAAAGGAGTGCATGTGTATATTTGCTTTCATAGCAGCAACACGCTGGTGTCAGTGGCCTTCTAGATGCTGGTTTGACATTCCCTTCAAGTCTCTGTTTCACCACAGAAAAAGAATTTCCATAGCCTAGGGGAGATATCAATTCGGACTGCCATTATACCATTGCCTTTCAATAAACTGGGAGCAAAGACATTGATGTTGCAAATGTCATTAATTTAAACACAATGATTGAGATGTTGGCATCTCTGCGAAAAATCAGATAGTTAACGGTAGCACTCTGCACCTTTTTACGAAAGCACCTCTTAAAGTACAGGTAATATAAAATCAGAGATTTGTTTCTGAACGCATTATATATGTTGGAAAATAAGTGCTGAAATCATGTGAAAAGACTAAACTGTAGTACTGAGTTGTGGATTTAGACCGTTAAACTGGATTTTTTTGGCCAGCCTGAAACGGTCTGAAATTATGGCTTGATGACGCTCTGGAGCGATCCTTTACATAACCCCTCCCTGAACACTATATAAGCGCATAGCATTAGTGTTCCTCCCACCTAATCGACAGTTACAACACCTACTAACCACAGCCTACACTTTGCTAGCAGTGGTGTGCTGGCCATCTGGCATACCGGGACAAGTCACAGTGGGCCGTCAAAAAATCCATAACGTTTTCTCTGTGTCATTTGGGGTGCGCATTAGAGCGCGCTGCATGCATGCTCCGCCGTAGCCTACTCCGTTGCTACTGTTGCTGCTGTAAAACTGTGGATACATTATTTTGAGCATCACAACCCCCACGAAATGACTTGTTTCACCATTAGAATTTGATCGATTTGGTCCGATGACGGCTGGCAGAAATCTCTGGAGCGCATGCTGCAAAAGTAGCGCACAGCAGTGAAGTGTCGTATATACTGTAACTGTATGTAATCAACTCTCACGCGTGATTGACCGTGGCTTCAGAGCCTTCAGCGGAAACGCCCCCCAGTGTTTCAGGGCAGAGGATAGACTGCTTATTTTTTCATGATTTTGAAATCTAATTTTATATATTTGCCAATTTCTTTTAATCATGCAAATCTGTCTGTGGTGTGACAAACTCAGATCACATCTTTTTGCTTTACCCAGACTTTAATTGCTCATTAATTTAAACCATAGTGTTGTCACATGTCTGCCAGTGAGACCAAAGCCTCTCTTGTCCTACAACCATTTGGAATCTCTGCTGCCAGTAGAAACCCCATGTATCCAGGCTGATCTCTGTTTATCGTTTTCCTCTGTAGAATTGAATTGAAACAGACTTTTCATCTGAAAATCACTGTTAAATACATTTTGTGTTGCAGAGTCAAACTCCGGATAATTCTGTTTGTTCGAGGAACTAACCCCAATTTATTAGGTTTAACTTTAATTTGAATCGTTATACGATCTGAGTTTGAGAAAGCTTTGAGGGATCATATATCGTAAAACTTTTATTGAGAATTTAAACATCCAATGCCATTTTATCATATCTACAGCTACAGTTACTTAAATTTGTTTTTGTAATACCCTAGAAAAAGTTACAACCCGCTTTTTTTCTCATTTAGTTGCTTTTGCTGTGTCTATCAGTGACCAACTCAAAGGTCAAGTTGTGCTGATTTTTGAAGCACTGGCTGCGTCTACAGCTTCACTGCATTATTCATCTTGAAATCACTCTTGGTTTAAAACACTCACTGAGGCTCTCATTGAGGGCTTTTGGGTTGTTTCAAGTCTCCACTGAATTATTTTTATATATATCAGACCCACGTTTGTGTTAAAAGTCCAGCTTTCGTATTAGTATTGAAGCTGAAATGTTTCAAAAAAGCCTCACAAAAGCTGTGCTTGTGTTCCTGAGTGATGTACGGCTTATTTGTGGGTCATTGTTTCTTACTACTGCATCACTAGATATTAGATAAAATGACTCACACACTGCTTAACTCACAGTTCTTTCTTCTCTCATCCATTCAGCTGATGAAAGCGCACAACTCAGATTGTGTTACTCAGCTTTCACAGAAACCTTTTTATCAATGTAGGTGAATCACAACGGTTTGAGATTGCACTGCTCCCAGAAGTCAAGGTTTCTCTGTGTGAAAATAATAGAAAGTAATGATCTCTACTTTTCAAAATGGGAAAATTTCGCGAAACAGCTTGAAAGAAAATCCAGCTCTGTGTGTGCTTTTCAAGCTTGAAATATTAATGCAATCAACAAAAGTTAAAATTCGATGAGTCCCACAGTGACAGCTCAGATAACATGCAGAGAAAATACTGACACAGAAATAGGTGATTGCTATCTTGGCACATTAGTGACATTCCTGCCAATTGTATGAATGTCCAGACAAAAGTAAATGCAATATGGAAAATAACTAAAAGATTCAAAATAATCAGCATCCCTAAGAACACAACAGACTAAAAACATATTCCTACAAGCAGTCTACACTCGGAGTGCATATACATACATCTTACTCCATTCAAAGATTGTTTTGATTATAAAGAATTGTAGCTGTAAACGAAGTTCTGATTATGTTTTAGTATATAAGTTGGGTATATGTTTCATGCTGCAATAACATCATAAATGCTGAAACTGTTATATACAGTATATAGAAAATGTCTCCTAAAAGTATTAATTGCAAATACAGTAAGCAGTAGGTTTTCATGTATATTCATACTTACATATATACATGCACACACAGTAGATATACAGTACAGTATATATATATACATATATATATATACACACACAATGGAACCGATTCTGTGAGGAGAGGCAGCAGTTTTCCTCAGCTGACAGTCAATGAGACATTACACACACAGACTGTCCACATCAGATATGCAAATCTATTGTAGACCAAGTCAAATCAAGCTTCAGTTCTTTATCAGAAGCTGATCGCACTGAAAAAGTCACGTCACTCATTCACAGAGCTCCAGTTTAACCATTTTATCTATAATAATTTCACTGGTTGAAGTCAGGCGACAACCTCTGTTTGCAAAAAGAAGTCTGATTGTATAGAAGTCTATGAGAAAATGACCCTACTTCTCACTTGATTTATTACCTCAGTAAACATTGTAAACATGAGTTTATGGTCTCAATCGCTAGTTTCAAGTCTTCTTCAATACAGCATGATGTTCATTTAGTAAATTATGGTCCCATTTAGAATCAAATAGACTGTAAAGCAGGGTATGCTTTAGGGCGTGGCTACCTTGTGATTGACAAGTCACTATCATGGTGTTGTCCGGTCTGGGAGTTGTCTGGGTTTTCACAGTGTGTTTTCAGTTCCTGAAAGTTAATTCTAACAGTTTGGTCGCCTAAAAACGTCTTATTCAGCGTCGGTTGTACTTAGCTCCACCCTCTCGTGTCACTTCTAGTTGCAAAAAAACAAGATGGCAACGGCCAAAATGCCGATCTCGAGGCTTCAAAACCGTAGTCCACAACCCAATGGGTGACGTCACGGTGACTACGTCCACTTCTTATATACAGTCTGCGGTTGAAGTGAAAATGAGGGTCAGTGTTTAAATGTTTATCCCAAAATGTTCAATGTAAACATCCTGAACATTTTTCAAAGCTACCTCCTGGTTCAACTTTAACGTGCATGCACAGTTTTTCATGGCAACAGATTATTATAATGGACATAATTATATGGTCAACCTAAACCCAGGTTGAAAAATACAAAATGTTTTACACACAGTTTTTTAATTAATATTTCATCCAACGTTTCTATCACGTTGGGAGTGTTAATTATCAATTCTATCAGTAGGTGTAACAGCTATTCAAGTCCAAGAAGACGCATTGACCTGTTTTGTTATCCCTCCTCTCTGTCAGACTCCCCGCTGGCCAATGGCAAGATGCATCTACACAGCTCAGTAAAGAGGAAGTTGGCTGAGGAGAAAGGCTACGTGTTCGACAAGCGGCTCAGGTACAACGTGCGACAGAACGAGAGCAACTGTCGATTCCGAGACATCGTGGTAAGGAAGGAGGAGGGCTTCACGCATGTCTTGCTCTCCAGCCAAACAACAGACAACAACGCTCTGACACCAGAGGTGAGAACGGAGATGTACATTTGTCCCCTATGTTTTTGTGTTTCTCTAGTATGTATCAATGTATCAAGACCTGCGTTTGATTAGGTAACTTTTTGATTGTTGGAGCTCTGTTTGGGAAATATAAAGGAGAAAAGTTTCCTCATTGACTGCTGTTGAGATGCCCTGGAGCTATGCACTTACTCCACAACTGCTCCGGGGGAGCTTTTCCAGAGACAACTTCAGAAAATTGTGGTTTCATTTGACAGCTGCCAGATGTGAATATGTTTAGCTGCATGAATCTTACACAGGGCATTGTTGAAAAAGAGTGTGTATACTCAGCAAAAAAGGGTTAGGACACAGCTCTTGGGTTCTGTCCTTAGTACTGTCACAGTAAACTGCTATCTGCCAAACAAGACTTCTACAAGTCGAGTAATTTGGGGTACATATAATCCAGCATTGTGCCATCTGTTGTTATTGCAGCAAAATGTCAGTTGAACTAGAGAACAAATTATGCAGCAAGTTCATAGAGGAGAGCATTATGTAATTATTCAAGAGAACTGGAGACCCTAGAGATGGCCAGATTTCCAATGATTTCCACTTCTTGCTATGTAGAAGTAACACTGACATCTCTGCTAGAGATTGCAACGTTGACGCTAACTTTCCTGTTTTGTCCAATTAGTGTCAGATCATTTGGTTCAAAGAGGCTGTTTGCAAGAAGGCATAGTGATTGCTAATATCTGGAGAGTCATCAAAATTTTATATTGAACCCCTTACCATTCCGCCCCCCCTTTTTTAGAGGGGTAGTGGTGGGCGACTGGGGATGTTCAGGGGTAGATAAAAGGTCAACAGTAGATGCCACATAGAAGTGGTGTACATCATCTGAAAGCTGGGAACCTGAAGATTAATTTGAGATGCAGCTCAGCACTGTCTGTCGAGTTGTTCTGGTCGTAAATCAGAAATAAACATGAATTCATTTATTAATGCATTAAAATAAATTGTGAAAGTGTATCAGGGCTTAGAACATTATGATATAAGTTTGTGATGGTCATTCACATGCTCTATTATGTCTCATAAGTTGTTGCAGCAATTTTTGGGTTGTACCATTTATTACACAGATTTGTTGCTAAATTTACCCATATTTTATCAATTTAGAATTGATAAAAAATGATCAATAATCCCCCAAAATACCACATTGAGACACCAAGTGCTTGAGGAACACCATAGAAAAAGCCATGCTGTGATTTGGTATCAAAAACTTTGACATTTTGAGATTTCTGCAGGAATTGCATTTTTCGGTGATTGGATGGTGAGCATTTCTGTTCTGGAAACTCAGAAACCCCCTTATTGTCAGTCTAGTCTAGAAAAGCCATCCATCCTTTGAATGCTCTAGGTCTATGGTTTGTGGTTATAAAGTTTCATGAGGCTGTGATTATCCAAGAGGTCAGCACAAGTCATTTTATACAGTGAGGTCAAGTTAAAAATAAATGGTCTCACTACAATGAAACAGCTACTATGGGGACTAACATCCTCACACATGAATACAGTTGGGCTCATTGGGTCCACACGAGTCTCAGCTGTACAAAACTGTATGTGATTATCATAAAGTGGGCCTGTCTGTAAAGGGGAGACTCGTGGGTACCCATAGAACCCATTTTCATTCACATATCTTGAAGTCAGAGGTCAGGGGACCCTTTTGAAAATCGCCTTGACAGTTTATCCTTGCCTAAATTAAGTGTAACTTTGGAGGATTATTCAGCCTCCTTCGCGACAAAGGAATGGTATAATTCCTTGTTTTTTTTAGTTTCATATGATATCTGTAACTCTACTCTACCTTTTAAAACTGAGCCAGCTACAACCTCTGAAAGACAGAATAGTGCCTGGGCCATTTGATTTTTAAGAGGTTAATATGCTAAAAAAAAAAAGAGGCCCAAACAATTCAACAACTTGTTTGCTTGACTTTTACAAGGTTATCCCGATACTTCAATACCAAAGCAGCTGTTAAAATAAAATGAATCATTTTGCTTTTGCAATGACAAAATGTCATGATGACTAAAAACAGATGTTCGTGCTTGATGAAATTTAGAACAACACAAAGTTCTTAGTAAATTATTAATAGATTTCTGATTTACCAGTACATTGAACACATGTAAACATGATCTCTCTATTTTTAGGAGCACTTTTGATTAGGTCTTATGATTTGCCAGCTGAGTCTTCTCTACAGGCATTTAGGGTGCATAATCTACCAGCTGTGTTCGCTGGCTTTTGACATGTTTTCTCACAGTCTCCTCAGTAATTTGTCGATCACCTGCTAACTCCATGTCAATCAGACATCAAGCAGCAGAACAAACTGTACATTCTTAATTCAGGAGCTGCGCTGTGATTTATTATAACCTGTCACAGTGATGGACAGTTCTATAAAAGCCTATAATTTTAACATTGGATCCAACACTATACCTATTTCAGAGTGTTTATGTGTAGACTTGTGATTGTCACTGTCACAATGTGTTGCTTTCCACGAGCCTTTCTCAATGAAAAGGTTCAAAAATGACAGCGTAATAATGCTGGGACGTCTGCAACACTGAATGTGGTTTCCTGGCTCAGTGCTCTGATGCTGCAGCGTCTTGCATTGTGATGATCCACTTGTAGAATAGTCAGCCTGCAGGAAAAGTACCAGCCTGTGATTGGTTGTTCATTTCCACACTCCAATCAACAACAAGCTGCTCCATTAACATTTCCCCTGGAAGTATTCAGTCACTCTGCTTTCACAGTTCAGTAGATGCTTTCCTCCAGTCTGTTCACTTTTGGACTCTTTGTATTGACGATTGCGACATTTTGTAACCTTCTGTTGATGTGCTTTTAAATTTTTACAATTAACATTCCTTTATGTGACATTTACTCAGCACTAACCGAAATTGACCCTGCACAGTTCAGGTCTATATTTACAATTCACTTTCATATACTAATGAAGCATACTTCGAAAACATTTAAAAGAAATAAACATTGAGAGTTTTTGCAGATTCTTTTTACAGGTCTGTTGGTATAATAGTGAGTTCAGCCACAGATAATATCATGTGTCACAGTCATCCACCTCTGGATCATAAATCTAAGTAAACAGGATTTTCCTCCCCTCAGATTGTAGGATGCGTCTCAGATCTTCCACAGAGGGTGGCTCTCGCTTTGATACAGCGCCGTGTGCACGGCAGCCTGTACTTCACAGGCAATGAAGTGGCCTAAACTGTGTGTGCACATGTGTGTGTACTTTCATGTGTGACAGTAAGCCCGTAAGCTGTGGGCTTATCAAACAGCTCTGATAGCTCCTCTCTCTGTCGCTCAGTCTTTGAAGCTACAGGAACAAGAGAGTCTGCGGATGTGCCTACTGAATGGCTTTCATAAATCTTCAAAAATATCCCTGAACATTATTTATCCAAACACTCAATGCTTGCTTTAAGTGAGAAAGTTAACCGGTACTCTTTCTGTCACATTTCTGGCTTGACACACAGTAGCTTTCTTTGTCTGTGCTATAATGCTATTCAAATGTTTTTGAACATCCTGTGATTTATGACTTTTTGATAGTTCTATCAAGCAACACAATGACTAAGAATCTGAGGTAACATTTCATTTTACAGGTCCACAACTTTCATAATTAGCTTTGCAAGTAACCTATTTGAAATTTCTTTGGAATTACTGCCAAATTACCCCAATATTTACCTGGAAAATTACTTTATTATAAACATTATTTAATAATTATATGCTAAGATGGCATATAATGGTTAAAATAGGGCCCTTAGGCTTGAGAAACGGCTGTGCGCTGCTCTTCATCGGAGGTGGAAAACCAAAACTAATAGAAGACACTTCGGATCAGGCACAAATCTCACCATTGTGTGACTTATTGACCAATGTAACCTCGTAGCTAATGTAACAATTCAGGGAGGTTTTTTTTAAGAAATTTCAAATATGTTATTTGGTAGTCATCATATATTTATCAGCAGACATGGAAATAAAGCACTTTGTATTGTTTTCCTGGAAATGTATTAAATAAATTACCAGCTATTGGGAAATGGCGGCATATAATTATTAAATAATGTTTATAATAAAGTAATTTTTGATACATTTTGAGGTAAATATTGGGGTAATTTGGCAGTTATTCCAAAGAAATTTCAAATAGGTTACTTGCTAATTATCACCTAATTACCATGAAATTTGCGGACCTGTAAAATTAAGTGTTACTGAAACTGATATTATATTTTGACGTATGAGTGAACAAATAAGTATTTGTTTTTTTCTTTTATAGGGAAATGATCAAAAGCTAATTGGAAATTGCCAAGATCTTGATCACTCTCATTAGGCATCTGTAAAGTATATTTGTAAATACTGTATATGTAGACCTAATTCCTGCACACCTGCCTTTCATAAAGCACTAATTAAGAGGGGAAAAGCGAACATTGTGACTTGTCATACCAGGAAAAGCACAGGTGTTACTAATAACATTAACGATGGCTCTGTTCTATTGGTGCCTTCATTTGGGTCGTGTTTAATTCTTCATAATTGTATAATATGTCTGAGAAAAATGTTGATATTTCCAACTACCTCATCTTTTTCCTCTGTCATTATGCCTTTGCATTTACTGCATTATGTTACCCGCTTGCTAGCTTGCTAAATTGTTAGCCTCTGGCTTGTAGACACCGATAGTAACGTTAATATTGCCGTTGCTTAGAAGCGGTGTTCTCACGACTTAACTACTTGAACGCCACGCATGTTCCCATGTTGTAAACACAAGCTCACGAGTTTCATTTGAAGGCACCATATCGAAGTGTCCCAGTGAGCCATGCCAGTGTGACAGTGAGCCAGCATGCACAATACCAGGGCTGCTTTTCATGATGCTAACTTATGATTCCTCGCATCCTCTCTTCTCCTGTGACCCGTAAATCCTTCGCCCTCCGTTAGCATAATGAAAACAAAGAACGAATACTGATAAGAAGTGAATGCCAGTTGGTCGTTCCATTGCATCATTGTTATTATTTTAATGTCTCTACCGAAATGGCCTGTGTTGAACAATAAACATATCATAAATATGCATACTATTATAACTATTTACTTACCTACTTATTTATTAATTAAACTTTTTTGCCCGGTCGCTTCCCAGAGGAGCATAAAGTGAGCGATGGACATAAATGGAAGTTAGAAAAATCCAGCACACAGCTTTTGAGAGCAATCTCAAACTTTTTCTAGTCAAGGACCTCCAAAATGGATGTCCAATAGACCACAGACCATGGATGTAGAAGAGGTTGTGCCCTGTGTGTTAGTAAATAGCCTACAACTACATTAAATTCTGTTTATGTCATGCTAATAGCACTACTAGCTACTGGTCGATAGCCGGTTGTTTGGGAACAGAGACGTTAATACATCCACTACGGTACAGGCTTACAGCATACAGCCCATGGGTGTATTATAAGATAATAAAAGTGATTAATTACAGCCAATATATCCATTATTACAGCTAGCAGGAAGCTGGCAGGAAACTGGCAGAACCGGATATGTCATATGAGCGTGCAGGGCAGTGCACCTGAGTTTTGTCTCTTGGCATCTACAGTCTTTGATGAAAAGCAGCTCATGACCCTGAAACTGAAGCAGCTAAATGGAATTCAGCCATCATTAAAGTCATTATTTACACTTGTGCTTTTCTTACTGGGACATTAGAAAATGTAGGACTTTGGTAGAGCTCTCTGAGACACCTGGACTGTGTCCTGAATCATTCACCATTCACTCTGTAGTGCATCATATTCACAGTCTGCAATTTTATTTGAGTTGAAGTATCTCCATGGCACTCTACTGCTCTCTAGAGTAAACTACTGTCTGTTCTATAGGGAGCAGTGAATAAGTGAACGAGGGAGTGGTTTTGGCTATAGCCCCAGAAAAAGGCGAGCTATTTCTGTTTGGAGAGATCAAAACCTGCCCTACAGAAAATGCAAAAAAGGCTTACAATATCAAAGGCTTCAGGAAACTGAGAACTGATAAAAAAAAAAAGTCTGTCAGACTCAATTTTAAAACCATATAAAAACATAATGATTACCACCCCTAGAGGTGGTGATTTCATTTCTAGGGAGCTGATGCTTGCTGTTGCAAGTGTCTTTGTTGTGGATACCACCTTTGTTTGTCTACGAATGTCCTCGAGACATCTGCTCACTGCACACGAATGTCACTTTGACTGGTCTCCTCTTCCTCTCTGTTTCACAGACTGGAACCAGCATCTGCCCGTCTCTGCTTCCTGTATCTGAGCAGGATTTTTTAGTTCACCTTGCTAGAATAACGTCATTCGTAGCCAGTCACACACACACACACAGTACATCCAGTTAAAACTGGAGGCAGATTATGTGCTTGGTGAGACAGAGAATTAAATTCACTTTGAGGTTGAATGGTTAATATGGGTCAGGGGTGATAATCTGATTAAAATGCAGCAATAGTGTGGGCAGATTTGACTGCAGACAATGATGTGGTGGTCTGGGTTTCTTATCAGGCCGGCTGTCTATCAAGGAAACAAGCTGCCCAGCAAGATGTCATGTAAACATCTCACCTGCAGTCTGAGCTGCAACGTTAACTAGCTAGAAACAAAGTCACCACCAAAACCTCACTTCAATATTTTATATCTATTTCAAATAATCATACACATACTGGACCAACATTGTTTCCTGGTGAAGAGATGACATTTGCTGCTACTACATCATCAGGGTCTTAAATACTGCATCTAAATGAGCCATTAAATACTATTAGCATATGCCATTAAACCTAGCATTAGTAATACTGTATCTATCTATGCATTAGGCTGACAACACATGAGTCTTTGATGCTTTTGTTTGTAAAAACATACATGATAAAGATATCGTAACTTTTTACACATAACCTCCTTTATAATCACATTGTGCTCTATAATTGTTATTGTGTGAAATTGCTTATCTAGTGTTATTTCTATAGAAGTATGCTTCCATTTTTATTTTATTTCTTGATACAATAAGTATTTGTGGTTTGTAGATATCGTTGTAAAATAAGATATATTGTCACTTGCAAAATGACTGAAAGAACGCAATAGTTCTACGTAACAAGAGACTATAAGCTTGCATTATGATCTTTCCTTTAGTATTATTTTATTAATACATTTAGTATGTCTATTAGCAAGATAATTAAAAGCACTGGAAGAAGAATTTAAACCCTATTTTTTTCTGAATATGTATTTAACTTCAACACCAGCATTTATAAAAATAAGATTGTGGACATCTGTGGCGCCTAAATTGAAATATAATAATCACATGGTGCCTAGTTACACGGGATGAATAGCGCTATTGTAAATGCACATTTCCATAAGCTGTCAGTATTGTAGGAATGGAAATAAGCATTCTTGCATTCCCAGTGTTTCTCATTATTTTTCAGGCCTGTCTGTCTGCCCATTATTGTGAGTGGATGTCAAGCCTTACTCTAAGGATTGAATATCAATATTTATCTTTTTTCTTCATGTGTCAGGTGAGTTAAGAATGTAACACGCATCTCCTCTCCTTTCTTTTCAGATCATGAAGGAAGTGTGTCGAGCTCTGGGTAATGCAGCTGCTGATGACAGTAAATTATTGTTGCTCAGCTCCGTGGGGACTGTTTTCTGCAGTGGCCTGGAGCCGTCCTACCTGATAGGCCGTCTGTCCACTGACCGCAGAAAAGAGAGCAGCCGCATCGCAGATGCCGTACGGTAAGAAGAAATCTCTCCGCTGTAAACACAGACTCTCTTCTTACTTGCTGTTAGACTTGACAGAGTTGGTACTGAATGTTCTGTTACCCCTTTAGGGAGTTTGTGTTGGCGTTCATCCACTTCAAGAAACCCATTGTAGTGGCAATAAATGGACCCGCTCTGGGCTTAGGGGCCTCCATCCTGCCGCTGTGTGATGTGGTGTGGGCCAGTGAGAGGGCCTGGTTCCAAACTCCATGTGCAGCCCTCCACCTCACCCCCTCCGGATGCTCCTCTTACACCTTCCCCCAGATCCTGGGCGTTGCTCTGGTCAGTCCCAGCAATATCAAGGCTTTTTTTGCAACTTCATCTAATTTGATTTCTCTTATAACAAGCTGATTACCTTGTTTACCCAAATCAGGGGCGATTCTAGGATCAGACCTTTAGGGGGGCTCAACCCCTAATGAGAATGTGAAGTGTACAGTCTAGGGCGTAGGTTTCGTTTCAACATTGGGGGAGACACATATTAAGCGGGGGGGTCTGGTGGTCCTCTTCATTTCCTGCATTCTGGAGATTTTTTTATGCACAAGTTTCTGCCTTTTCTGCAAGTTATGGTGGAAATTACTTTATTTATGTAAAGGAAAACATAAAATTTAGGCGCCAGGTTACAATTCAATTCGCTGGATACACAAGAATCTCAGCTTTCCAGTGATACCCAATTTATACAATTCTAAGACCCCATTAGGGACCCCAGTATGCAGAATTATTCAAATACACCATTTTTAGAATAGGTGAAAATAACACATTTATACTGCGTGCAAAAAACTGCATGTTTTTTGCCCCAAACTGCATGGAATTAGCATAAATTGGGCATGTCTGTAAAGGGGAGACTTGTGATTACCCATAGACCCCATTCTCATTCAGATATCTTGAGGTCAGAGGTCAAGGGACCCCTGTGAATTTGGCCATGGCAGTTTTCCCTCATCAGAATTTTGCCTAAATTCAGAGCATTATTTTGTGTTCTTCCCGACAAGCTAACATGGCATGAGACGTACCAGTGGATTCTTTAGGTTTTCTAGTTTCATATGATACCAGTACCATCACTCTAGCTTTAAGACTGAGCCCACTACAACCTGTTAAAGACAGTAATGTTGGCCAGGATCGCCAGTGATCCTGTGGGTCTCGGAGGGTTTGATAATTATTTTTAGGGGTGCTGAGATGAAATCTCTAAAAAGAGTCTAAAATCGCCACTGACCCAAATCAAACATTTGGATGGCATGACATATTGAATATGCTTTGTAATGTCCTTCCTGTCCCCAATGGCAGGCCAATGAGATGCTGTTCTGTGGAAGAAAACTTACCGCACAGGAAGCATGCAGTCGAGGTCTGGTGTCACAGGTCTTCTGGCCCACCACGTTTAACCAAGAAGTGATGCTGCGCGTGAAGGAAATGGCATCATGCAATGCAGTGGTAGGTCCTGATCTAGATGACCCAGAGGGCAAAGCTTTCTCTTGAATATAACCAAATGACCCTCTCCCATTTCTCTGCGTGTGTGTCTTTAAAAGGTTTTAGAAGAATCCAAATGCCTGGTGAGGAGTATCCTCATGTCCGTCCTGGAGGAAGTGAATGAGAAAGAGTGTCAGATGCTGAAGCAGCTGTGGTGTTCAACCAAAGGACTAGAGGCCCTCTTCAGTTACCTGCAGAACAAGACGTATGAGAAGTGATCATCCACACCGAGAAAACTGATCAGTGCGGGTCAAAGGTTATCTACGGAGGATGATAACAGCGTGATGTCAGACGGAAGAAAAGGTTGCATTAAGGGTCTTTGTTTCCATCCATCAGCAGAGCTGCTTGCTTACATGTCTACCAACAACAACTTCACGGTCTTCTTCTTTTGTAAATCAAGTTATATTTTATATTTATTGGACCCATAACTGTCCAGATGTTTATTCTCTAGGAGTCAAAGAGCAAAGGGCCAAATGTGCATTGCTTAAATAAACACTGAAGGACGTTCTGCAGGGAGGTACAGAGTGTTTCTGTACATATGCCAGGCTTATGTGTTAATGAAATGATCAGGATGTATGAAATCAATGTATGTCTGATAGCACAGGATAATATATATTAATATATATTTATTGCAAGTGTGTAAAAGAGTTGCTTTCTGAATATAAGGATTTTCTTTTAGTCACTTATTGTTTTGAGCTGAAGTGTAAATCAAAGTTTGCATGAGGACACTGTTTCATGCACATTCCATCCTCTCTGTATACGGAAACTGGCCACAAATGATTATACATGTCAGTGGGTCACATTCAGTGAAACTTCATGAAACAATTCTGGATAATTCAAAGAAAATGTAAGCTTTTTTTCATCACGCTACTCATTGTTCATACTGTAAAAGCCAATTGGACTGTTGTCAGGCTATTAAATAGGCGTTATCAGTTGCTATAAGCCCCATAGATGTGGGTCAGTAGGGCCCTGCTACACCCAGTATTAGGTGTTATCATCTATTCACATAGTCGATCAGTGAAAGAAGGTTTAAAAGAAGATGACAGCAACTCAGGGCAGCAGGCGGGGGCGGGCGGATGGGTCCAGAGACCAGTGTTCACATCCCGTGTGAAACCACTGATGTTATTTTAAGCCAAAACATAGATGTTTTTCCCTAAACTTAACCAAGCGTTTTTGTTGCCTAAACCTAAAGTAGAAGTTGTTTGTGTTGACGTAATGTTTCATCAGTTTAACGGGTTAGAACGTGTTGCTTTTTCGCTTTCACTTTTACAACATAGTAGGGCCCTATTGACCCGTATCTATGGTGAACATTGGCTTACTGAAATAAATGGGTGATAACAGCCTTGTGAACCTACTATTAGTTTAGTAGACCCCTACTAGCCTACAAACTTGGGACAGATGTGTGGTGATAATGCCTATTCAATAGCCTGTCAGATCGGGTGCTATTACAAAGAACAGACAACATCTTGTTGCCAGTAGATTTGTTATCATAATCATAATCACCATAAATTTGCTTCTGTTAACATAAAATCAAGATTAATGCTCATGTACTAATGAGGCCATCTGGTGATTAGTGCATAAGTACATAAAAAATATCATCCTCATATCGTCAACATCCATCTAGTTATTTTCACCTGCAACAGAAACGGCAAGAGTTTAATTAAACTTTTATTCATACAAATGAAATTGTATGGAGGTCAGGATTTTTCTTTCAAGGGGGACTCGTGTGAATCGAAATGCAAATCAGGAAGATAAGTGGAAATGGAGAACACTGGAAGCCTCATGGGAGTGCTAGCACTAAATATACAAATGTGTCTGTTCTTAATCAAATGGCATTTTGGGTTGAGTACAAAATTACTTTAGATGATTAAATGAATTGGTGGCTCACATCACATTGAAGGATTAGTAATGGAATTTGTCCCGTTTAGTTTGAGCTACATATAATAGCCGTACATGCAGTACTGTGGTGGTTCATATATGTATAACATGGCTTCCAGTTATTGTGTGAAATGTGTGATCATCATGTTGATAATAACCTGACCGTTATTTCTTAGTTGTGTATATTTTAGAGCACACAGAAGAGATGATACCTGCTCGGTCTCTTCATGTTAATCACATTGTGGCGACACTAATTGTCAGTGTTCTGTATTGTGGAAATGCAACAGTCGTGTAGCTGGAGTCGACTTTGTCCTTATCTGCATGTGATGATTCAAGGTTTTAAGAAAGTTTATATTGCGATGTGTATTATATGTAGGGATCTATTTTGTTTTACCAAAAAAAAAAAAAAAAATGTAGGTCTGTGAAAATTGTTTTGTAAAACTCAGAAGATATTTGTCCATTTTCGCAGTGGTACACATGCAGTACAGAATATTATAGAATGTAGACTGTTTTGTGTAACTAATGGCATGTAATATACTGTACATATGAATGTGCTGCCTGTCTGAACACCAGGGTATGTTTTGTATATAAGTATTGTTAGAAATGGTGCAGTTTATTTTTGTATTTATTTGAGATAACTGTTTGGATGTGCAGTGCCATGTGGTTTCCTTTGCTCCAGAAGCCCCCCATCCCCCTCCCCCCTCCCCCGACTCTCTTTAATCATCCTTTCTATTAATTAGCCCATAAAAACTTGAACAAAATGGGTCAGATATTTTATACATATATATATAATTTCAAAACCAAAATGTGTAAACACTATTTTCACTTGAATGTTTACCTTTTCAGTTGACACTGTCAGATAAAGTATTTTGTTGTAAATTATCAAATGCATGTCAGATCATTTAATATATAAGATTGTGTTTTACTGAGCTTCATAAGTATGAACAGATGATCAATAAAATTACCTTTATTGTATTTCAGAATTGTCAATTTCAAGCATATATGACTGTTAGTGCTCCATGGGGTTGTTTAATGATTTTCAAACATCAGTTTTATTTGATTGCAGGGAATAATTACTGGTTTGATGAAGCATTTATGACATTTAAGTCATTATGTACTAAAATAAAATTAACAAAAAAAACATCACACTTTCACTTAAACTCATGAAAACATTTGTAGTTGCATTTTAGTGCATTTACCTAACTCCTATGCTGCTCCCAGATATATAATCAGCTACAAAGAACAGGCAGTTTGGCGACCAAAGACTCCATTAGGCTTAAATAATCAGGCTGTAGTAGTTGTGATTTTGTTTTTGTTTTTACAAGAGGGGCTCCTACAATCACTTCTTCAACTATATTCCCCATCCATTGGTAAATAACACTTTACATC
Organism: Sebastes umbrosus; assembly: GCF_015220745.1. NCBI lineage: Eukaryota > Metazoa > Chordata > Actinopteri > Perciformes > Sebastidae > Sebastes > Sebastes umbrosus. The sequence continues at coordinate 19,467,059 of NC_051270.1, forward strand.
TGTTAGGGTCCCAAGAAGAGGTGAGAAGGACCTGTGTAATGTGGCTGCTGAATTCAAATCACTCCACTGAGCGATATCACACAGATCCTTCAAGACATGGATCTTGATGTGTTTATTCATTTTATTTCATTTGTAAAATATTACAAATTCTTTTCAGTGTCATCTAAGCTATGAAATGCATTTCTTCACTTGTTTTGAACTGTTAGTTTCTGTTTTAGGCATTGGATCCAAATTCCCACCTCGGCATGTGTTTGAAGTGCTTGATAATAAAATTTGAAGTAAACAAGTCATTTATTGCAAATGACTGCGTTTTTGACAGGTTTCTGTGTTTTTGTCTTTTCTAACCACAATATCATGAGTGGTCCTACAGTATGTATGTATGCGTGTTAAATCATTCATGTTTTTGTCTCAAAGCACACCTTCGGGTGCCTTACAATTTAAATATCTGTCAAAGATTGATCCATACGTTGTGATGGGTAGAGTGAGCTGCTTCAAATAAAGAAAAAGTGCTTTCACAATGCGAGTTATTTTTCTAACATTTCTCAATCCACTATCTAGGCATTTAACCCTCAACTCAACTTTGATTTGGTAGGGTAAGGTCACATATCAAACCCCCTTGATACCCCCCAGTAGTATTTATCAAGTAAATATTCACTCAAATAATTTTATCAAAAAGAAAATGCATGTTCACAGTTAGTCTCAGATTATTCAGATATAAAGGACATGAGCTTCATTCTGTTTTCTGGTCACATCTTTCAGTACTGTTGTCTTTTACCTCAGCTCATCGTGTACTTGCCATTTCCTGTTTTGGTTGTGAGGAAGTTAGAATTTGGGTGAGATTTTGGGAACAATCCCCTATACTGTATGGTTGAGGATCCATCCTTAAATGTCCACTTGCTAGTGATTTTGAGCCCGCGACATCATCTCCTGGTATTCACTCAGCAAATGGAGATGGCTCAGGTGTCATTTCATGACCTAAATGTGACCTCCAGTCACGTGAACACCAAGGTCATCAACCAAGAGCCAGTAAACGGACAAAGAAAGATCAAGGAGTCCATCTTTAGACAAAAAGAGAGATCATATGGCCAGTCACGTTTTTATTTGTATAGCGCCAAATCACAAAATAAGTTATGTCGCAACACTGACCGATGGTTCCCATTAAGGTGACATGATGACACCTTAACCAGCTCCAGTTGCTGAATGAAGACAATGAGACGCAGTTGAAATCTCTAAAATATTAATAAGTGGAGCTTTGAGCTTAGATTCTCTTTACAACTTTACAACCAGGATTTCTTCAGGCTCACCAAGTTCAATCTAAGACTCTTTAAGACTTAGCGGTTTTGCCGGTCAAAGTTTATATTACTTTTTTTTTTTTTTTTACAAAAACACTTTATAACCATTATTGCTGCCTATGGCAAGCAAGAGAGAATATTTTAGACTTTTTACTAAGGCCTCTTTTGAGGAAACAAATGCTTTTAGGACTTTTCCAGACCTGCAGATGATATATCGAAGCATGGATTCTAAAATGTACTGATAATTTCACTTTATTGAAAAGCAATCAAACTTGTAACGAATCAATACGATTCTCCATTCAAATAAACGTTAAAACAACGTGTGTGTTCAATATGTATGTCCATGGGTGCATGTTCACATTGAGAGTAAAACCCAGCGACTGGTCATCCTGTTTTGGGTCTTTTTTTTTTACACACGTCTCTGAAATTGACTCTCCCTGTTTTCATGAATAAAACAGGTACCAGAATATTCCTGAGGTGTCCAGCTGCCAACATAAATAATGGTTTGATGAAAGGGTTCTGCCAGCAGCTACACTAATCTCTTTGATGGAGCCGTAGAGTACTGCTAACAGAGGGGGAAATAAATGATGATCCCCGGCAGCAATCTTTAATCCAAAGTACTGCTGTTGTTTTTATGCTGTATTAAAATGTTGTGGTGGTAGCACTGTGAGTTTGAGTCTGTGCAGATGATAAAAAGTCCAAAGAGTGTTAGGAGGGTTCCACGCCACAGTAGGAGTAAGCTGTGCATCTGAACCATATCATTGCTGGAATTTGATCCAATACAATCCACGCTCGTCTGAATGTACAAAGAGACAGAAGTTATAACCCATCGTCTGTCTTGATATAAAAACAGCAGCGGAGGCCTGTTACATCTTTAATTCAATGTCCCATTAACTGAATACTTTTAACTTGCAGTGCCAGTGGCAAAGTTGCAGTAAAATGTCCTTCAGAGCTCCTCTTTGGGTTTTTCTCTCAGCCTCTTTTTCATCTCTTGTGCATGCTGCTTGCTGCGCTCCCGCTTCTCCAGTCTCTGTTGAATGGTGAGGAAACAAGGAAAACACTGATCAGAACACAACAAAAGCTCAACAGTCAGAGCGCTCATTGTGTCTAATTCACAAAGTGCATAAAGATAACTGACAGACCTCTTTCTTCAGGCACTGACGCATAGCGCGGTCCACATCGTTACACGTGCCAAAGAACCTCATGACATTGTGCTGAGAGGGGAAGACAAAACAAGATTAACATTGCTTTGTTTTCTGTGTAGATGAAGCACACAGCAATGGTAGATCATAGAGAGTGACGTACCTCCGTGTGGCACTGCCTCAGATGAGTTATCAGTTCATTACACTCATCGGTGTGCAGGTGAGGTGACAGGTCAGGGTGCATGCTGAGTTAAGGGCTTACTGCACAACTGCGGCAATACTGAAAATCCACAAACAAGAGGAGCACTGATTGAAGGGTGTTGAGTTGACAATTACTTTTAAAAATTACTGTTATTTGGTGGCAACACATTTGCAAGTTTGCCTTTAAACTAGGGCTGTCAAAGTTAAAGCGATCATAACTTGTTAATGCAAATATGTTTTAATACCACTAACGTCTTTAAGGTATTAACGCAATTGATCTTTCGGAGGTTGTAGCGGGCTCAGTTTTAAAGCCAGAGTGAAGATACTGCTATGACGTAAGCCGATATGTAACTAGAAAATCTAAGGAATCCATTGGTACCAACCATGTCGCTCTAGCGTGTCGTGAAGGAGGTTAAATAACGCTCCAAACTAAAGTTAAATTTTGTCGAGGAAAAACTGTCATGGCCATTTTCAAAAGGGGTCCCTTGACCGCTGACCTCAAGATATGTGAAGGTAAATGGGTTCTATGGGTACCCACAAGTCTCCCCTTTACAGACATGCCCACTTAATGATCACATGCAGTTTGAGGCAAGTCATAGTCAAGTCAGCACACTGACACACTGACAGCTGTTGTTGCCTGTTGGGTTAGGGTTTGCCATGTTATGATTTGAGCAAATGTTTGCTTATTTATGCTAAATACAGTACCTGTGAGGGTTTCTGGACAATATTGGTCATTGTTTTGTGTTGTTAATTGATTTCCAGTAATAAATATAAACATAAAGCACGATTATTTGCCCACTCCCATGTTGTTGAGTATTAAATACTTGACAAATCTCCCTTTAAGGTACATTTTGATTAAATATATTAATCAATTGACAGCCCTACTTTAAACATAGTTTTGATTTCTGTTGTTCTGCACTTTTCCATTATCATGCTGAACATACTTTTATTATTATTTTGTGCATTTAGTCTTTTAACTAATCTAGTCTATAAAATATCTATCTATCTATCTATAATATATCCCAGAGCTCAAGGTGACATCTTCAAATTGCTTGTTTTGTCTGGCTAACAATCCAAAACCAAAGAGAGTTAAGGAGAATATCCTCCTATATGATAATCTGGAACCTGTGGGCATTTTGCTTGATAAATGGCTTAAACACAAGTTTTGCAAAGGACATGTTTTTCTAAAGGATACTAATGCCTCCCCATCCCTCTCCTTCCTGAGCTGTCATTGTGATGATGGGGATTGTTTTTTTCCAGTGGACACTTACCTGCAGACAGAGGCAGAGAGAGTTAACAGCAATGTGACAATAAACTACCTCCTCCATTCACCCTGAATCCTCTGGACTCATGTAAACAACACAGCCTCCACTAGAAGAATCAGTGCACATGCTCGCTTGAATAGACTTTGAGGTTTTGTCACTGAGTTGAGTTGTGACCATGCTTTTTGACACAGAATAACTAGGTTTGCTGCAAACAGTGCGAAACATACTGTTTATCTACTGGTTTACTAGAAGCTATTTGATAACACCCTGCACTGAGATGTCCTTACCGGTGGGAAGACTGTGTCATCTGAGAAGTTTTCCAGCAAACCTCGGTGAAATGTCACGTTAGTAACACAACATGCAAACACTAAATAACGACGCGAAGTTATTATAGTTCCTCTACAGTTTCGACTAAATCTGCTGGTCTAACCTACAAAACCTGCAAGAAGGACCTGGAGGACATGCTTCCTGCTACAAAATCGAAGCTTTCGTAACTGTTTGGTGACAGCGAAATGATTGACAGTAGATAACAGCGAATCAGAGTCCGCCTCTATTCTCTACCGACCAATAGCGTTGCGTTCTTCTCATAAAAGGGCGGGACATTCGATGACGGAAGTTTACAGGAGATACAAGATAGTTCCCCGTAAAGTACTTCCGTTTTTGCTAATGGACGCATTTATCATTTGACAGTTGTCTTGCAGTGGATATACTGTAGAGGAGGCCAGACCATTGAGAGCAATCATTTGCTCAGACTGAAGTTCATCACTAGTTAGTTTACAGTTCAGTCATTCAGACAGCAGACCAGACATTTTGATTGAAATACAACAAACAGTATACAGAATTCAAATGATGGGGATTACAGTAATATTGTTATGGATACCAGCACACATGAGTCATTCTATAATTAGGGGTACATTTCATGTCAACCAAAAAGTGAAGAAATCAGTTTTAGCAAATCGGACAGCACAAAAACAGCCAATTCCAGTAAAGAATATGCATTTTTTGCTAAATAAATGATGGGACCTGTTGACTTGTTTGTACTAAATGAAAGAGAAATGTGCCCTGATATAAAATGACACAGGTAGATGTAATTATTTTGGACAACAGGAAACGGTGGAGCATGTAGTGTTGCATTGTGAGAGATATGAGGAAGAAAGAAGGCCTCAAAGAGATTAAGGTACACTTTGATTTAATAGATATTCTACAAAAGAACTCACTAAATGAGTGTTATAGAACATTATTTCAGTATCTTAGACAAATTAATATGATTGGAAAAATATGAGGTTGTTTGTTTTCTTTTTGTTTTCTTTATATATATATATATATATATATATATATATAGTAATTATTAGCCAAAATGATCCACACTCCATACCAGATGGTGGCGGTAATGCACCAAATCATTGTTTTCCAATAAACCTCAAAGAAGAAGAAGAAGAAGACAGTTGTCCTGCTTGGGAGGTGGTTAGCTAAAAAATGTTGGGTCTAGAGCTGTTGTGACAACTATATACAGTGTGTATCCTGTCTTATTTTAGTTAAAAGCGAATTGGCTAATGTCAGGGATGGACATCAATGCTTGATTTGCATGATTCCACTGCTTTTGATCAGAGATGATGGCCCTGCTGCTGCACTGTTCCAGTCTAGTGGACAAAGGGTCCAGTGTGACCTTAACCTAACTAATGGGTTTCATGGTGACTGGACTGGATTGGATCATGTGAACAATTTTAACAGTTAGCATATTTCTTATCAGCATCAGAGAAAAAGAGAAGCAGCAGAGTATAAATAATATTTTAAATGTATCTCAACAATGGTAAAATATAAAGGGTGCAGTATATCTCCCTGAGGGAAATACTGCACTTAATCCACTAAATTTATTTTAAATCTATAATAACAAGTAGTTACTTTTCATTAAGATTGACGAAGAAGAGGCATTTCACCTCTAAACTTGGTTTCATTCAAATAACTTCAAATTATCAAACATTTCATAAGAAAATCAAAGAATACTGAAACGTTAAAAAAAAAAACGACTTGTGTTTCTTCTACTTTCCCCTCCCATTAATTATCTCACAATCCCTCAGATTTATGACCCTTTGGGAACCTGATCCCGAGTTGAAACTAGCTAATTTGCTTTACAGTAACATGTTTTAATACATTGGTAGGCTATTAACAATCTTGTCTTTGTTTGTCTCCAGTGTCCGGTGGAAAAACGTTTTGATCTTATCTTCAAGATACTTGATCACAAACAAACCTCGAGATGTATGTTTCAAACGTCTCCATCGGTGCCATCCAGCAAAACATTATTTGAAAATAATACGAAATTACATTGATATTAATTTATTTTTCTGTGGACTTGATGGTGAAACAACCATACACTTGTTTTAGAGTTGTCCTCATTCTTTTATTTTTATTCCTTCATTTTTTTTCTGTTCATTTTTCATTACTATACAAAGATGTGTTGTTTGGTTTTATGATGTCTGCATGTTATATATATAATATCTTAGCAAAATTTCACATTCACAAAAGTCAATTCTCTAACAGAAAACCTTTATTTAAAGTGTTTATAAATGAGATGCAACAATATATACAATATATTCAGCACTCTACAAACCCAAAAGCCTTAAAGACTCTTGATATATGTACATTTTATAATTGTCCAAAACTGCTGATTTTTTTTTTCATAATATCATTTTTGTTACCCCTTAACCCCTGGTATACTGTATGTCATATGTCTAATGCTTGTTACTGTATTGCAGTTGTTCTGTATTACATTTGTATATTGTTTTGAAATAAAGACAAAATCTTGTGCCACAGGGTACATTTTACTGCAGAACCAGTACTTTCATTAGTTACCTTAAGTAGCTTACATTTACTGGCAATACTTCTTTTTCTAGTAGCCTAATTAAATATTTTTAAATTGTTGTATTGTTTTTTGTTTTGTTTTGTGTTAGTAAAGGGTCTGAATACTTCTTCCACCACTGTGCAGTTTTTTTTTTATTTTGTTTTTATTTCAAAATGACAGTATACATAGTAACAGCAGAAAACATTAAAATAATTTACATACAGACGAAGCATAGCAAAAATATTAACAAAGAGCTGTGCCAAACATAAAAGGACAACAGAAATGAAACAAAACCAACATAAAATTAAAAATTAAAAGAAGATAAGAAGATAATAATTTCACTTAAAGACTTTAAAGATATTGCATACATTCATTGTTTTCATTGCTTTTTTTGTTTTGTGAGGAAGAAATTGTTGACAGATATAGATCCATTTCTTTCATAAATACAAAGAAGTCAGGCTTTTTTTTGGTAAATTTACACTTGTGAATGTGGAACTTCGCGAGAATTTAAATTCAATAAGATCAATAAGAAAGAATGCATTGCTGTGCAGTTGTTACTAAATTGTGGGTCACATTGTTTATGGACTTGTCATGGACAATTACAAAGAGGACTTTCTGGTGAATAACATTCTCATTCTTGGAAAATTGTATTTGCACAAATCCAAGTATATGAAAGTGAAACCTAGGTTTAATGCATTTCATTCTGAGTTTCTTTCTAACATAAAAATCCTTAAAGTCATGAAAAACAAAAATGCTTTGAAACGTCTTAGTATAATAGAAGAATATGAATTACAGGTACAGCCCTAGCCCTTAATTTAATTTTATTATTATTTTCATGTAAGCCAGATATTCCTCTTCCCCTAAGTTACAAAATCTTACTAATTATAAGGGCTGTCAATTGATTAAAATATTTAATTATATCAATTGCATTACTGTCCATAGTTAATCATTTTTATCTGTTCAAAATGTACCTTAAAGAGAGATTTGTCAAGTATTTAATACTCTTATCAACATGGGAGTGAGTAAATATGCTTGCTTTATGCAAGTGTATGAACATATTTATTATTGGAAATTAATTAACAACACAAAACAATGACAAATATTGTCCAGAAACCTTCATAAGTACTGCATTTAGCATAAAAAATATGGTCATGTATAATTTTACATATTTTATCTGTTCTTGTTCTGTATGCACCTTGTCCTTTTACTCTAATATAATGATCTATGAGCCATGTTGTTTGTAAATTTGAGTACCAAAGAGTACTACCACTCCAACACAACAGAGGGCGCTAAAGGGAGCCGGAAGTGCGTCACGATATCCTGTCATCTGATTGGTCAATTCGTGTGCTGTGTTTGTCGGCGGTTTGTTTGTATTGTTTTGTCTTCCTGCTACTCTCTGGTGCTCCGTCCAGTTTGCACGGAGCACAGCGGTTTAATTCAACTCAGAAACTATCAGTAGATATCCTAACTGTGTGAGGAAGGATGGATGAATCGATGAAGCGTTTACTGCAGAGACTCATGAGACGGATACCGTCTCAGATGCTGAGAGCAACGCTGGAGAAGTGGGGTCGTCTGACTGAGAAACAGCTGCAGTCTCTGGATGTTACTCAGACTAAATGGGTCTTAACGGAACAATTTCTAGCCATCAGCGAGGTAAGAGGGCACTATTCCCTGAAATATACGCTGTTGTTGTGTTAAATATGCAGTGTAACATTAGTTAAACTATCTAACAACATGTTCTTTATCAAAATGCTTGTTCTCTGTACAGGAAAATGAGCTGTCAACGAATCACCTCACAGAACTGGAGATGATATGTAAGTCAAGTGAAGTTATTTGGACTAGAGTAGCTCCATGGCAACTTGCAGCTAATGTTATACATCATATAATGCCAATCCAATAACACTTCTTGTGTCTCTCAGATGTCATGGACAATCCAAACCAGGGGATGTGGTATGCCTTCCAGCTCACAGACCCTGAAGGTATGTTAAGACACACACACACCTGGAGGGCTGGAAGTCTAACCAAACACTACAGCTGCTGGAGGGATCAGGGCTTTCTTTCTGGTTCAAAGTTTGGTGACTTTAATCAGTCAACTAACGCTAACCTGCTGAGTTTTACAGCTTTAAAGCAAGGTTAACATTTGTGCTCATTGTGTCACACACACAGTATTTATCTGTTTGTTCCAGGCAATTAAAAGCTATTATGATAAAGTTGAGTTAAAGGGACTGTTTGTAAGAATAAGAAATTGGTTGTTACAGCGACATCTGTGGCCATTAAGTCAACGAAAGTCAGCATCCTGTTGCTCGTGCTCGCCCGTGTGCACGCGCTACCTGAATGTGAGCGAGCATCCGTCAAAACAGTAAGGCGACACACGTCAGCTAAAACCACAATATCACTCTATATTTCACCTGCTTGGCAGTAATGATAGCTGACCAGACGAAGGTCTCTCCATGAATCACTGCTGATCCTAGTGTTGGCTTTTCCTGCCTCAGCCTCCCGACCGCGGTAGGATGGAACAGGGGAGACACCATAGCCCCGGTCGGAGACGATAACGTAACTCGCTGCGGAGCCCCTTCACTTCACAAGACATGGGAAACCTCTGTTGGTCTGGAGGAGCTGCAGCATTTATTTCTGCACAAACGTCCGCTGTACATTCACTAGATATTCTCAGAGCTAAACTAACTCTTCTGCAGTGAGGAGTGTGCGCGCATGTATGTGTAGAAGTGGAGCAAGAGGGCGAGAACGTGCGCGGTGTGAGTGAAGGCAGGCTAGCAGAGTACATCAGAGACTCTGGCCCTGGAGACCAAAGCTACGGTCTCCCCCGCGTCCTCCGATCGCGGCCAACACTGCTTAACAGACAGGCTTCACTACGATATAACTTTGCGGTTTTGGTGCTTCCGTGTAGTTTGTGTTGGAGTCTGAGTCTGAACAGCGTAGCCACACGCGAGCGCGCATGGGACACTGACCCGGATTGATTTATACTTATAAGAAGTTACAAACAGTCCCTTTGACTATTCAGACCCATATTTTCCCTCTAATGTTTGTTTATCATGTTTCTCTGTTTTCCAGATGATGCTGACTCTGTAGAGCTGACCCAGTTCAAGGAACAATTTAAATCTCACCTCAGAGAGCTCTTGAGACATGTAAGCCAGATATTCCTCTTCCCCTAAGTTACAAAATCGTACTAATTATTAGGGCTGTCAATTGATTAAAATATTTAATTATATTAATCGCATTATTGTCCATAGTTAATCTCGCATTTTTTTTAATCTGTTCAAAATGTATCTTAAAGGGAGATTTGTCAAGTATTTAATACTCTTATCAACATGGGAGTGGGCAAATATGCTGCTTTATGCATATATATGAATATATTTATTATTGGAAATCAATTAAAACAAAACAATGACAAATACAGTCCAGTAACCCTCACAGGTACAGCATTTAGCATAAGAAATATACTCAAATCATAACATGGCAAACTCAAGCCCAAAAGGCAACAACAGCTGTCAGTGTGTCAGTGTGATGACTTGACTATGACTTGCCCCAAACTGCATGTGATTATCATAAAGTGGGCATGTCTGTAAAGGGGAGCCTCGTGGGTACCCATAGAACCCATTTTCATTCACATATCTTGAGGTCAAAGGTCAAGGGACCCCTTTGGAAATGGCCATGCCAGTTTTTCCTCGCCAAAATTTAGCGTAAGTTTGGAGCGTTATTTAGCCTCCTTCACGACAAGCTAGTATGACATGGTTGGTACAAATGGATTTCTTAGGTTTTCTGTGATGTCAGTATCTTCACTCTAATTTTAAAACTGAGCCCGCTACAACCTAAAAATCACAAGTTGCGTTAATGCGTTAAAGAAATTAGTAACGTTAAAACAAATTTGCGTTAACACATTGTTATTGCATTAACTTTGACAGCCTTACTAATTATGTAGTTGCATCATTGAAAGTCATTGTATGGGCTTCTCTGTGTTTAACATCCTATATTACAAGTATGCTTTTGACATTATATTCAAGGTGTCTGTCAAGATAAAGAAGCACACAGATGAGGCTGTATGGATTCGGATTGCATGGGGAAACACCTTCTCTCGGCCCAACCACCTGAAACCAACATATGCTGTTCACTATCTTCAAACCCCTTATGTCTTTGTGACCAGCATGACTGCAAAGCAAAAGCCCCTGTTTTCCCAGGTGAGGGTTGAGTTTAATATTTAATCCATGACATTGTTCGTACAGTTGCCAGGTTGCAGTTTTTTTCTGTCTTTCCATTCCCCTCTAAGAGAGTGATGTATTTTGCAGGCCGTGTCTATGGCCACCAGATATCAAACTCTCAAGGATGCTAACCTGAGTGGACGGAAATTCACTGCCATTAGGGACCTGCTGATGAGGCAATATCAACAGGTAAGTCATTTCTAACTACACACGCCATACAAAGCTCTGTGTGCCCTGTCATTTAATCAAACATTGCTGATAAGCATTGGAGCGTTTAAAATTGTCCTGTTGCTGAACTCTGCCATCCTGAACTGAAGAGTAAACTTATCTTTATTATGTTATTGACCCTCGATGAACACCTGTTGAGGAAAAATGTAAATTGCAATGTTCACCTTTTATGCACCTTAACTACACTTAGATCTTTACCTTTTTGTAGTAGTGGCAGGATTTATCCCTATATTTAATATTTAATAACACAACACTTTTACAATCCTAACACTGAATTGTGAAAAGCATCACTCATTGTTGTCGTCCCTATTTAGACCTTTACCATGAAACTTCTGTCAAAGGTGTTACAGTATACATAAATACAGTATATACTGTGTCTATATATATATATATATATATATTTCCTGTTTCATGGTGGACCTTTGCACTTGCAAAATATCTTTGGCCCAATCTCAATGCCCCCCTAAGGCCTTAAGCCCTGAACCCTCAGGGACTTGACTGACGTCACCTGGTAAATGGTTGAGTGTGAGAGGCTGCAAGGGCCTGAAATGGTATAAAAAAATGAATTGGACAGCACTTTACAGGAACATATCGCGTTACCTTGACGATGCCAATTGTGGGTTTTTATTTTACGTCTTTACTGCCTATTTAAACGTCTTCCAGGCTCTTGCCTTACTAGACCAGAGGCAACTGTCAAAAAATCTATTTGCTTGTTTTTGTCAAACTTCATTAAGCAAAATTGAAAAGAAATGGGTGATGAATAAACCAGGTGTGTAACATAGTATAATACTTGCATTCCTTTGATTTCATGTGTTGTTTTTTTTTATGTACCAACTTAAACCTTTAATGTTAATGTTTTTGTGTAAATTTGAATATTCATGACACCCATGTGCCGTCTTCCTTATTTATCTTCCCCTGGGAACTGTGGTAACCCTGTGTTTAACGTCACAACGCTATGAATTGTGGGTAATTCCCTCAGGCAAAGTCTGCAATGATGCAGACTTATGGAAAGTGTTCATAAAGGGCTCAACATTTCTGCGAGAGAGCCCTCAAGGACTTGACGATTTGACGGTGTGTAATGAGTTAACTTAGCCGTTAACCGTGTTAACTTATTATAACCCTAGATGAGGGTTTTCTTGTGAAAAGCCCAGCTGTGGAAGATAGTTTACAAAAAGATTGAACTGATGTTTATTTTGTTTTATTTTGTTTTTTGTTTCTAGGTGTTTCCAACCAAGCATCCCAGTCCTCTTGCAGAAAGTAACAAAACTATCTCAAGTATGTTTATCAAATCATTTGATCTGAGCAAAGCTGTTTTAAGATTTTTTTATATGATTGCACATACTAACATTGTTTGTTTAGCTTAATGTATTTGGCCTTAATGTGTACTTCTGGTAGAATTCTGCATTGCGGTTTTATTTATTTGGCTTTCTTTCTATTTACAGACCCACACATAGTAAGAGAACAAGCTGGGCCTGCAGCAAAAAGACTTCGGATGGCCTCGGAGGCCTTCGGTGGTGGGATGTTACCTCAGCTCCAGTCTGCAGTGTACAAGGTATCCTGAGGCATGCTTGTGTTTTAAAATACAGAATTTCAGCAGGTCAGTTTTAATAGATTGGTATCAAAGTCAAAGAAACAAAGGGCATAACTTGCTGTCTCACTATATCAGTTCAAAGATGAAAGGGGTTGGTATCACCTGGTGCTATGATCATCTGATTTATATTTTGTGTTCTTTCACCAGCTGGAGACCAAATTCAGAGACCAAACAAATAAGACCATGACCGAGAGGGAGGAGCCCTTCAGATGCGTTGTCAAATTTGCCAGCACCAACCTCCTGGAGTCACTCAGACACTGTGCATCTTCAGGTACCAAGAATGTGTTAGACATGGCCATGTGTGTTTTAGGAAGGGAATTATACTAACATTAAAACAATTGAATGAATGTTTCATAATCCTGGCAATTCCATAAATGACCACAAGAGGGCACACACACTAGAGGACATATCTCCACTGTAATGGTCAGTGCATTCAAAGTGTTTATTTGTTCCCCTCTGTTCTTGAATTATTTATGACATCTTTTAAAAATGTCAATAAATTCATATATAATTGTGATTAAATTTTTTTTCTTAAATCAGTTCCACTAATTTAATGTTTTTTTATATATATTTTACAGGAATTGCCTCCACCCCTGTCACTCCTCTGCTCTCATCTATCCCCCGAAAAGGAAGGAATTCTTTTGTCATCACAGACAATGGCCCTGGTCCATCTAACAAGACGCGCCAACCACAGAACTGATGGCCTGCCATGTCTAGTCCACCAGGGTTTGCTTTTACCATTCTATCATTGATCTCCTTGTTCAAGACCCTGTCTTTGTGTTTTTAATTTTTCTTTTCTTTCCTCCTACAGTTGCAAACATGTCAGTAGTTGATTATAGATAATTGTCATTTTATTATCTTTTGTTGGTGTTTAAGTGAAAGAATGTTACTGCCATGAAATGTTGTATATGTCCATATTAAATATAAAAGCAGGATTTATAATACTCTTGAAGTTTGTAGCTTGTATTCTCTTCATGTCATTTCATCCCACACTGTAGTCATCTTTCCATCTTTTTTCAGTATTTTTTTTAGTGTTACAAAAATGTGTCGTGGAGTATTGGCTTGTGAAAGGTCTGCTGGAAGTGAACTTTAGTAAACTAACTTCTAGGGGTGTAATGATACATCAATATGGATTTATATATCGATTCAATATCAACGATCCAATCTCATCGATGCAAAGAGAAAGCATTGATTATATATTGTCATCTTTAAGATGCGCTTTTCTTTTGAAATTCCCATGGCACGTCTGTGTCACCATTTCCATCCAAGTGCACCTCCTTCCTAAACATTCAAACGGTGCTTAAACATGAGAAATGTGGCACTTTATAGTGAACAGCAGGAGGTCTATTTTTATTCTTTTTATTAAAAAAACAATTTGAAATGTCTGGAAGAGCCCAGTAATAAAATTATCAAATCAAATTTTAGTTGTTTTTTTGTGAGTTGATATACAGAAATCAGCCATAACATTAACACCACTGACAGGTGAAGTGAATAACATTAATTATCTCGTTACAATGGCAGTGGGTGGGATATATTAGATAGCAAGTGAACATTTTGAACTTTGAACTTTGTGTTGGAAGCAGAAAAAGTGGGCAAGTGTAAGGATTGAGCGACTCTGAGGAGGGCCAAATTGTGATGGCTAGACGACTGGATCTGAGCATCTCCAAAACTGCAGCTCTTGTGGGATGTTCCCGGTCTGCAGTGGTCAGGACCTACCAAAAGTGGTCCAAGGAAGGAAAACCAGTGAACCGGCGACAGGGTCAGACGCAAGGCTCATTAATGCACATGGGCAGCGAAGGCTGGCCCGTGTTGCCCGATCCAATAGAAGAGCTACTGTAGCTCAAATTGCTGAAAAAGTTAATGCTGGTTCCGATAGAAAGGTGCTCAGCTTCTGATTATTGTTGGTAAATTCCATATCCACAAACTGAAATGGTCTGACTCCAAACCCTGCTTTTGTCGGTTTCTTGTTGAACTCAAGCAGTACGGCACCTTACTTGAAAATGTCAAAAAACAAAAAGCTGCAAAGTCTCTCAATATTCTAAAGGAAGTACATTTTCTTGAACTCTGAAAAGACTTACAATGAATGGACATTGAACTCCTCTGGCATTAAGTTTTTTTTGTGCTGTTTCTTTGTAATCCCTATACTCTTTTGTACATGTCTTGTTGAAATAAAGTTCTGACTACTACTATAAAAAAGGAAAACTAAGGCAACTAAGGTTTTTACTTTATTTTGTAAAACGGTAGTACGATATAATAATATATACTGTATATATATATATATATATATATATATATATATATTTTTTTTTTTTTTTTTTTTTTTTTTATTATATAAATATTATTATATATTAAATATATATATTGTTATATATTAAATATATATTATTATATATATATATATACGTCATTCCTGGTCTGGAGCACTCTATGGGAAAACTAAAGCCGGATGATAAACTTTATTTTGTAAAACGGGTAGTACGATATTACACCGGATGTGACGTAAGTCCTGGCAACGCATCGCAGCCTTTCAGGCAAAGCTGAGGGACGGAAATGTCCTCGTGTCCACTGAATGCTGCTGCTGCTGCTGGATCTCTCTGCACAAACACCAACAGACTGTCAACATAGAAACATGGCTGCCTCTGCGACGAGCAGGACGAACAACAGAGATAACGCTACTACTAAAGACAGTCCCAAATGCCTCGACTCTTCATCTCTGTCGCAGTCACGGGAGATAATAATCAGACCCAGCATCACGGAGCTGAGCCAAGAAGTGAGGACGAACATCCTCTGCACCGTGCAGGGATGTGGCAAGATCCTGCCCAACTCACCTGCACTGAACATGCATCTGGTGAAGTCTCACAGGATAAAGGTAAACCTGCTCACTAAACACCTGCTTCATGTTGGTATGGTTACTGCAATGCTAACCTGGCTAACTCATTGTCGTGTCATGCAGCTGGAAAACGCAAGTCATCCATAACAACTTGGTTTTAGCTCACTTAACATCTGGCTACAGCTGTTTTGGCCTTATGGGCTGTTTGTGGATGTGGTCAGGAATTTGGGGAGTATCTGTTTGGTGTGCTCTAGTGAATAAACCTGTCTAATATACACAGTCTACTGCCAATACTAAACAGTCACTAAAGCATTTGGACCAAAGTCTTACTTTTGTTTCAAATATGTTTATTAGGAAGCATGTGCATGTCAGTGATACAGACTTCTGTTTGGTGTGTATCATGCCTCATCAACAAAAACAGACAATACTATAGGAACTAAGGGCAAACAAAAATGGAGACAAGCAAATACAAAGAACATAAGTAGTGAAAGGAAAAAACAAAACAAAACATAAATAAATAAATAAAACACAGACAACACCCTAAGGCACACAAATCATGAAGTCTTACTTTTGATCCTGGTTCTTGTGTCCTCACTGGACTGGGCTGTTTTTAGTGGGAGGGCAGTATTTCACTGTCTCCCCCCTCCATGAATGAAGTTCTTTGCTGAGAAAGGCAGTCTTTTGTCCTGCAAATAGACTAAGCTCTTTGTTCCAATAGGTGAATGTGTGAATTTGAATTAGAATAAGTAGTTCATGTGGCCCAGTTAGAAGAGCTACAGTCAGTCAGGTATATTTTTGAGTCTGTGACTTAGTCAGTCATTTAAATATATGCCTCTTTTTTATCAGTCAATCAATAATTTGATTGCCATGTCAACCCACAGTTGATTGGAATTTGTTTCGGTGCAGTGCTCACTAAAAACAGACAAAAGACAAAGGCACACACATGTAAAAAACATAGAAGACAACCACCTATATTTATACAATCATTCAGACCAATAAAATGCTAAAATACTGTGAAGAGCCTTGTGCTATTGCAACTTCTCCTAAAGTGTCCAGTGCAAAACATTCCTAGCTGCGTGTTGACTGGAGCTCTATTTCTTCCTGCAAAGAGCCTATGCATTAGAGTTGAGGTGCCTTATGGCATCAGGGTACGTGCTGTTCCTGAGGCAGGATGTCCTACACCTCAGACTCTGGACTCTCCTTCCAGAAGGAGATTGCCAATGCATAAATATTACTGGTGTAAGCAAACCTTTAAACCTGCAGTAGGCAGTATATTTTTTGGCATCATTGGACAAAAACTCCATAATAACCTTTCAGCATATTGTAATTCAAGTGTTCTGAGAGATAACTAGACTTCTGCTCCTCCTAATAGCTCTGTTTTCAGGTTTTATAAAATCTAGCTCGTGACGGGAGACTCTGGCCAATCACAGGTCATTTCAGGGAGAGAGCGTTCCTATTGGCTGTTCATTCAACGGAGGCAGCTGTCAATAGGCTCGTTCGAGATGAGCCATGCATGCGCAGAATCAATCACCGGCGATCCCCGCGCAATGCATGCCGGTTAGATTTGTGTCCGACTTGATGCCGACTTGCTCTGACGTCATGCACACGTGGGCAACGATAACCTCACGAGATCGAGGCGGCCGCAGTTTTTAGAGCCAGGCGCTGCAGTTGCTCTCCACCGACTGTAAGACCCAGAGCATGATGGGAGATGCCTGGCTCGCTCCTGATCAAAGAGCTGATTGGCTCTTAGTTTTGACAGCAAACACCACGTGTTGTAGAAAGTCACAACCTTCTGTGTAATTGTAATATTTAACGCTAGATTGTATCAGTCTCATGTTGTGCACTGAAGGTTTCATCTGTTAATAAGTCACTTTTTCTGTGACTTCCTGTACATTTTTTGAAGGCTGCTCGAAACGGCTGGAAACTGTCCGACTTGACTGCAGCCTTTTGTCACCGCCCCCTGCTGCTGCCGCCTGTTCTCCTGTACTTTCCAGGCGAGGTGCAGTTCATCTCGAACGAGCCTAATCACTCACAAACTCTGATCAAACGGTCAAACTAGGCAGCGCTGATTAAATATGAATCAATATCCTGTTACTGTAATGCCTATTTCTCACATAAAATGTTTTCAGAAACATCTTGTAGTGAACTGTTTAGCTGTAAAATGAGAAAGTATGCTCCGGCTGGTGGGCGGTGCTTGGTATTTCCTCAACTGATCTCAACATGGCTGCAGGGTCACAAACTTTCTCAAAATAACTTATTGTAATCATATCTACTCAAATTCTACCTACTGCTGCTTTAAGAGCTACAGATAACTTTGATAGCCTATTCTGTTCATGTTCATTCATCCTTGTTTTAAAATCCTTGTCGGTCACTTTGAGAATAAAAGCAGATTCCAATCCTGTGTTTTTTTTGATATTCATTGCTCAGCCACACTTGCGTCACAGATTGTGTCTTTAAGGGGCGTAAACTGAGAAAAGGAAGTTGTTTTTAATCCAGAGCTTAGTAAAACTTGTGTCAGCAGTGGTAATGATATTCTGTTTGACACGATGACTCAAGCTCTGAAAAAGCTCACTCAGTATGCTTCCTCTGCATTATTCATGAAGTCCGACTGCAAGAATGAGACATCATGTGAGACACGATGTGTGCTTTTATTACGTCCACCGTGACACCGCTGTGCCTCTACTGCATCATTGCACAGAAGTAATGTATTTGCTGATCACTCACTCACTACCTGTTTCTTACTGGTTGTGATGCATTGTATGAATTTGTTCACTCAGCCCAGTTCAGACTCCTTTCATAAGTTTAATGTGACTTAGGGGCTTGGCTTTTAGCTGTCTTTCTATCCATAACACTGACCCACAAGCACTATTAGAAGAACCACTATTAATCTGTATTGAACAGCCTCCCAGACAAAATAAATAACCTCGGCAATGGTCACTTAAAAGACCGTGGACTGACCCTGGTGTGGCAAAGACAGTGAATCATGACCTATTTCTTCTGGGCCACAGCCAGCTACTGACTGATGACTAATAATGCCTTGACGTGACTCAGGCTCCAGCCTACGACCAAATGATGTAGCCGAAGCCAACTGTAAGAACATCCATTGTTAGAAAGATGTCTGTTCGTGCTAACTCCTTAGGATAAACCAGAGGGTGTTTGTCAGCTTCAGCTGTTCCGCTCCCTCCAGTGTTAACAGCAGATGGAGGTGACCTTGACCACTGGAAGGCTGCAGCGTTAATGACTGTTATGGGATGTGGTGGTTTTATCTGTTTTCACCATGCAATGCACATTCAGAGCAGGTGCTATTTTCTGTAAGACGTATGCTATCCATTGGCTTGCTGACAGATGCTTTAGAGAGTCAGCCTTGGGATTAAAGAGAAGCAGTGGTACAGCAAATGGTTATGTACTGCCAAGCAAGCTCATTAATTATTTTTTTATTTGTGTAAAGCAGAGCCAAGAAATGTGGTTTCTTGATTAAGGTTACATTTTTAAAACACATTATCATATTTACCTACACTGACTAGGGCTGCACGATTTTGAAAAATATTTAATTATTTTGACTAATATTGCAATTGCAATATGTTTTTGCGATAAAAGAGTGTATGGCAATTTTTACATAATTATTTTCTTTTTTATTGAAATACATATTTAAATGATTATAGTGTAATTTTTGCTGGGGTCTGTACCAAACAAAGATGTTTTCTGAAGTCTGTAGATTATGAGGACCAGGCACCCGCAGCATCATCTCTGCAGCATGACAATATTTAATTAAAAATGGTATTTTGCAACACATTTTACCTTTTTAAATATATAAATGCAAGTCCAAGTCCATGTCTTTAACAAATATTGCACCTCCTTCCGACCATATTGTGTTTTCGATAAAATTTCAATTAATTGTGCAACCCTAACACTGACTAAGGAAAGCAAGGCAACATACAACCATCACTTATATTTTCTAGTCATAATGATGCCTTTTGAAATATGAAAGAAAATGGTATAAAAAGATTTTGTAGTTGTGCACTACAGCATAGCTGACATTGAGTGCCTTTTACAGCAGTTACTGTAAGAAACATTGTTAAGTAAAACCTCAGTTTATCAGCTAAAATCATGATCCAAGGTAAACCTGTTGATTGCTAATTTAAAACTTCCTCAATCTCTTAAAATTACTGGAGAGCACTACAGGCCTTTCTGTCGGTTGCTTGTATTTATGCTGATCATATACTTGCTTTAAGCCATGCTGAGTAACGGTATGATATAAACATACAAAGTGTTAATATTTCTCTGCTTTGACCTCTCTCTTTTGTCTTTCGCTGGCATCGTCACCCTCAGGATGGGATTGTCAATCCTACGGTCAGAAAAGAGATGAAGGGCTCCCAGAAGCTTTACTGCTGTCCCGTTGAGGGTTGTCCCAGGGGGCCTAACAGACCCTTCTCCCAGTTCTCCCTGGTTAAACAAGTAAGTCTTTCCTCCAATGATCTGTAATCCTATCCATGCGATCAATGGAATAAAATTACGAGGTCTCTGTTCTGGGGAAGAGCTCCTAATGTATTACTCAGCATTAAATAGGATAAAACTCAATATTACAGGAACGATGTAATAGGTATAGTGTATTTATACTCACATGCTTTTCTACTGCTGTGTGTTGATCGATACTAAATACTGTTTGCGTTATGTATTAGCCTACTTGTACTTAATCAAATCCTCAAGTAAAAAAAGGTTAACGCAATTGTATGCAATATATTCTCTGCTCTTTGACCTGTTTCATTGTAGCACTTCATGAAGATGCACGCAGAGAAGAAACACAAGTGCTTCAAGTGCAACAATGGCTACAGCATAGAGTGGGACCTGAAGAGGCACATAGAGGACTGTGGGAAGACTTACCAGTGCACATGTGGCTGCCCCTATGCCAGCAGGGCTGCTCTACTCGGCCATATCTACAGGACGGGTCACGAGATTCCTACAGAGCACAGGCACGTACCTTCGTAGCCCAGAGTGATTTGTATTGAAACTTTTGCTTTAGGTTTGGCTAAACATTAATTTGGCTGTTTTGTTTCTTTACAGAATTCCTCCCGTAAAAAAGCGAAAGATGGAGAAACTGTTAAGTAGTTCTGAAAAGGGTAAGACCAACGAGTCAACCTATCAGATCATGGCTGCTAGTAAAGAGCTGACAGAGACCGCTCTCCCTTCTGACATCCCAGAGTTAGTGAATCAGAGCTCCAACCCCCGTAAGAGCCTCCCGAAGTTGCTCCTACCGAAGCCCAAGATGGCATTGGTCAGTGTTCCTGTGATGCAGCTGGCCCACCTGCCCGTCCTCCTTCCGTCTACAGAAAGTGGGGCTCTGAGGTCTGTAGTGCTCGCGGTAGACAGCCAAGGCTCCGTCAGCACCCTTCACCTCCTGCCACAAGGAGCTGTGGTACCCCAACTTGACGCGAAGAGTTTGTGCTTTAAGGACAGCATGCCTACTTCCCGCTCCAGCCTGGGGCCCATTAGCACCGGGGTGCAGGTCAGTCTGGACATCGCATGCACGGATGACTCAGCCAGCCTGGCAGGACATCGGGGAAGAAGCACCTCCACCAACATTCAGACGGACAAATCGTACTTGTCAAAAATGCCCACGGGAGTGGGGGTCGGGGAGGGAATGGGGTTGTGCTCCGTGGGCGAGTCCTCTGTGTCGTCCTGCTCCCAAACCGACATCAGCGTGAGCGCCCAAGTCCTCCTGCCAGTCAGTGTTGAAACCCAGACATTCTCCTCCCGGGCAAAAGCCACATCCTCTATCGCAGCTCAGACAGACAGCCAGTGCAGCCAGAGTCAAATTCCTTGCACCTCCTCATCTGTGCCCCCAAACAAAACCAGGCAGACACAGACACAATCGGAGGCTCAGGACCAGGCCATCATGTGCTCTGACCTGTTCGACAGTGTCTCCACTCAGACAGCTCTAGAGATAGATGACAGTATATATGAGGACTCAAAGTCAGCTGGTGGTATGTGTTTTGGGGTGCAGACAGATGAGCTCAACTCAAACAACATGGCAGATAACCAGACCCAAACAATGACCTTGTTAAGTGACCTAGAAAATATTCTGTCTGACAGCATGTCGGGCCACCAGGTGCTCACAGAGGCCTCCGCAGGCTGCGGGTCAGGTCTGGGATCTGTTCCGGAGCAACACAACGGCATTGACTTTGACTTTGAAGAGTTTCTCAACGCCGTGCACATCCAGACACAGACAGAGGAGAGTGAGCTGGGAGGACTGGGCGGCGACACACCGCTGGAGTCTCTGGACATCCAGACCCAGACGGACTTCCTCCTGATGGACGAACTGGACCAAAGCGAGGGACCAAGTCGAGCCCAGGCCAGCGACCTGGAGCTGTTTGACACTCAAACTCAGACTGACCTCAATTTCCTGCTGAGCGCCGGAAGCCACATGCCCCTGAGCAGCATCCTACGACATTCAAGCTTTTCTATGAGCACCGAGTCTTCGGACACGGAAACGCAGACAGACATCCCTTCGTTTGCCACAAGTCTCTCTGCTCAGACTCCCGTGAGTCAGGGTGAGCACGCAAGGCTGCTGAGCAGCACAGAGACACAGACTGTGACCTGCCACGCAGAAGGCCTGGGTCACCTCTTCCTAACGAGCAACGAAACACAAACGGTCATGGATGACTTCCTGTCAGCCGACGTGGCGTGGAATATGGAGTCCCATTTCAGCTCTGTGGAAACCCAGACATGTGAGGAGCTCTGTGCTCTCTTCCAACAACCTGAGAAACCCAACAGCTGAAGAAGCCCTCTTAGTGAAGCTGCCTGAGCTTTCGCAGTACCGGTTTCTCATGTCCGCCTGCTCCTGTGAGAGGAATCAGTCGACGCCGTCCTCCAGCGGAACCACAGTCTTAGCAGTAGGAAGTCTGCGATGATGTCTTTGAACATTCCACTAGAGACATCATGTCCAGAGCCTTTCCCAGATTTATATCCTGACAGCTCTGCTGCACTTTATTAGCTCAATGGGCATGATTTATCAGCTCCTGTGACAGTTTACATATTTATTTGCACATAAAAGTAATATATTGTATGTGTCTTGTCTGTTTACTTCTATATTTCAGTGTGTAACCACTGTTTGGTCTTAACTAGCAGTTTAAAAAAATGACTCAACATTTCGTCAATGTTAGATCTGTACTTAAAAGGGAAGACATCTTTAGCTGTGCGTGGCTGTAAAGAAAAAGGCTTGTACAATTGCTACCCTGTGTGACAGCTTTCAGATATGCATATGCTGCATGAAAACAATGTCATCTCAGCTGTACAGAAAATCACAGTGTGCGTTCAGTTTACGTATCTGTTTGGAAATGTGCATGATGTGGTCAGCAGCACAGAAACATATCTATTCTCAGCTTGTGCATCTAATGGCTGCGTGGTTGATGTTGTCTTGTCAGCGGCAGCGAGACTATAAACTCTGAATTAGCTTTGCAGCCAGTGGAAAACTTGACCAGTGAGAACCTTTATCAGCTTTATGTTTTCCAAAATAAAACTCCATAAAGCCTTCAACAGTGAACAAGGCATTGCTCAAAGCCGTTAAGATGCATCTCTGAAACATACCGTTACTCATACAGATGTGGCACATGTTAAAATTGTTTATGTCTTGTCAGTTGTTGCGCACCTTTCATTGAAATGTGATTGTGAAGTTTGATGTCGTGTAAACACTTTGTTTTAGCTAAGCAGTCAGTTGAAGTCAGTAAGCAGACTAGGCTTGTCATTGTCTTTGACTTATTCATTAGCTGGGTGTAAGTGTATACAGTAGCAGTACGCTGTGCTGAAGTGATCCAGTAACGTTACTGTACAGAAACACATTAGCACAGAGCTATTGTACATATTCACCGCCTGATTTTGACTGAAAGGAGTCCTGTTGAATATCATTAGTTAACCACCCTTAACAATCGGACGCAGTATTTTAATTTATTTCAATTTTTTTTAAAGCATTAATTTCATGATACTGTTGCACCTAGTTACCTCATTAAGCACAGGCACCACGCACAGACTGTGTTCTACTTGGGAACGTAGAGCTATAGGCCTTGATTATTTGATCATTTTGTTACGTTGGTGCCTTAACCCAAGTATTAGCTTTAGTTCTGTTACAGACAAGTTGCTGTTTTTAAAATAATTATCAGAATTACACTAGAATATTGTTCACAAAATGAACACACAGTGAAAAACCATCCTTTCTGCCTTTGCTCTGCATGTTTAATCCATTCTGTATTGGTATTTTCATCATGTTTGCATGAAATAGTTGACTGTCCCTAATCGTTCTCTATAGTTTCTATACAAAGATTTCTGTTCTGTCACATGAAATAATGCTATGCAGCATTTTATCAAAGAGAATTGGTTTGACGCCATCTTACTATTTTTATTGCCGTTACACTTTTAATAGATATTTGTAGAAACTGAAGAATGTACAGAACGTGACACTGTGCCCAAGTATAACATGCTCTATTTTTTTGCACCACATCCAAACAGTTTAAGGATACTTTCCCTGTGTTAATAAGGATTTTAACTCTTATGTTAAATTTCAACATTTCTTGTATTGAGATTAGTACTTCTAGTTTGTGGTTCTTGAATTGAAATGCAGCGTCATAGCTTCTCCCTGCTGGTTTAGTGGCACAGGGAAATGCCTTGCTTTAAACACAACTATGTAGAAGCCTTGTCAGTCTCAAGTGTCAGTTCCAGTGCTTTATTTGCTCTCTGCATGCAGATATTTTTTTCCAGCACAAAATATTTGTTTTGGCAGAATTTGAGGTCCTGTTGCCTATATGTGTAGAGTTAATGGTTGCCTTGATTAATTGTTGAAGCTACACACTACAGATGTTCTTAATAAACTGCTGGAAAAGTGTATATTGTGCTCTTTGTCACTTTATTACAGAACAAAGGAGGAAGAAAAAAACATTGTGCTCAATCAATACAAAAAAAAAGAGAGCAGCCAGGCGTGCGTGTAACTACAACCTACAAAAAGGGTTCACACACCCAAATCAGTCAACTCGCTTTCTCTCTTGCTCTCTTTACTTCAGCTCTCAGTTCAGCATAGTGGAATGAAATGCACAGATGTTTTGATGATGCATTCTTCAATGTGCAATACATTCTGTTCTCCTGTACCAAACTTAGAAACTGAGAGCTGAATTAAATGAGATTTCGGTGTGTGGACTCTTTTATTCTTTTTATGATAGAACAACATAAAACTGTATAATATTGTCCTAAATCTTTTCACCTTGATGAAGTGGCGTCTTACTGAATATGGACATACTGAATCCTGGCTTGTCGGGTTTAAGTAACCATTTTATTTTACCTGCACATTCAGGTAAGACAATTTTTGGTCTTCTTAGGTTAACACTACAGCTCTATTGATTATAGAAGTATTCCACTAAGATCATTTGTTTCTTATTTTACAGGGAAGCTGAACAACAAAGAGGTAGTATAATAAAGCATCAATTAACAACATCATCCCAGTTGTAAATAATGTTGCAGTAACTGGCTGGCCTTTTCGGAAACCAACATGACATACAGTATGATTAGGGACTGATAACCCTCAGACATTGCATAACCCAGAACCCATCCATCACCAGGAATCAGCCACTGAGTGATATAAAACTAAAGTATACAATTAAATTTGACAGAGCAGAAGCAGTAGTTTGGCAACGGTTTATATCATCGTCGTCACAGAGCTGTGGCTTGTGGTTGAGGTTTAAACTGTAGAGAGTGTGAAGCAGGCGCACAGCCATGCTTCTTATGAGGTAGTTGCACCGTTGCTAGGTAACTAGAACAGCTGAAAAAGCACTCGTGGGAACGGGTGAGAACAAAATACAGGCCCAAATGACATAACATTTCAATGTTCTGTTCACTGGACTGTTATCGTTATGGTTGGTATGTTCTGAAATGTCACGCTGTTAACTGACTGAACACTAAACCAAATGAATTACCTCTGTGATGAGTTAGTTTTATGAACATGTCTCATACCTTGATTTATTCTTCCAGCTAACTATTTTTGATGGAAACATGGTATGATGTGGTGAAGCGGAGGCATGCATGATACAAAATGAGATAAAAACAGGTTGTTTTTACTTGGTTGAACCTGAGAAAATGATCACATCCTACATACACACAGTGTTGCTGGGGTACAGGCTCTTGCCCATTGAGTAGCTGGTGCGGTGCACTGTGTCAGGTTTTACTTGATACCTCCTGGGGATAGAAACAGCAGAGAACAAGTGGGGGTTGTGCTGACATGTCCGGTACTCGGAGGTCTGTGCTGCAGAGGAAGTGTGGAGCTCTGGGCTGGCAATACGGTCCACTCTTGTTCCTCTTGTCCCACTCTTCTTATCAAGCATGAAACAGTTTTCCTCTATGCTTCCTCCTTCTGGAGCCTTCTTGCCACTGCACAGCTGGCCACTGAATCTCAGGCGTGGTGATTTAATTGGTGGTAAAAATGTGAAGGTTTTAATGGGAACCACTATGTTATTGGGGCTGTATTTGTGAGGCTTAGTGGGCCTGTTGTCCGAGTATTTTAAGGGGAGATGGTGGTGAGGCTGCAGAGGGGTCCCTGCCGTGGATGTGGTTGCCTTGAAGCTGTTATGCGAGACCACGCGAGATTCAAAGCGGTCCTCTGCACTGCTGCCTGAGCTGTCTGCATCAGGGATTGTTGGGTCGACAGACAAGGGGGTCGGGTTGTCAGCCTCCTTATGCTTTGGTTTCCTGTACCTTTTCTGAGGCAAAAGTATACAGCTCATTGGAGCAACTCTGGCCCAACCATGAACCTGTTGAAAATAAAATATAATGTTAAATATGAATAAGACTGTTTTGATATGTTTAAACTAGGGCTGTCAAAGATAATGCGATAATAACTCGATAATAAATAGAGTTTACATACTGGCATCATATGAAACTAGAAAATCTAAGGTATCCACTGGTACCAACTGTGTCACTCTAGCTTGTCACGAAGAACGTTAAATAGCCTAACGCTCCAAACTTATGCTAAATTTTGGCGAGGAAAAACTGGTATGGCCATTTTCAAAGGGGTCCCTTGACCTCTGACCTCAAGATATGTGAATGAAAATGGGTTCTATGAGTACCCACGAGTCTCCCCTTTACAGACATGCCCACTTTATGATAATCACATGCCGTTTGGGGCAAGTCATAGTCAAGTCAGCTCACTGACACACTGACAGCTGTTGTTGCCTGTTGGGCTGCAGTTTGCCATGTTATGATTTGAGCATATTTATTAGGCTAAATGCAGTACCTGTGAGGGTTTCTGGACAATATTTGTCATTGTTTTGTGTTGTTAATTCATTTCCAATAATAAATATATACATATATTTGCATAAAGCAAGCATAATTGCCCACTCCAATATTGATAAGAGTATTAAATACTTGACAAATCTCCCTTTAAGGTACATTTTGAACAGATAAAAAAATGTGCGATTAACTTACGATTAATCGATTGACAGTCCTGCTATATCAACATGTGCAAATATAATTAGTTAGAAATTGAAGCGGATATTTTAGACCTTTGGTCTTCTCATTTGAAACTCCATACTGTTGGTACAACCTACTTCACTAAATCAGATAA
Organism: Sebastes umbrosus; assembly: GCF_015220745.1. Classification (NCBI taxonomy): domain Eukaryota; kingdom Metazoa; phylum Chordata; class Actinopteri; order Perciformes; family Sebastidae; genus Sebastes; species Sebastes umbrosus. Next base: position 19,494,257 of record NC_051270.1, read on the forward strand.
AGGCAGACAGTAAAAGAGATTTGCAGTAAGATGATATTCATTTACTTACAGCTTCTTCCCATCCAGGGTAACAGTGATACTCATAAGGCTCCTGTTCTTTCATGAAGTCCTCTTCACTGATATCTAGCAGGGCATCAACACATCTCCTCTCTGGTGTCTGCTCCCCCACTGCTGCTGCTGCTGCTGCTTCCTCCTGGTCTGATCTGCACTGTTAAGAATTCCCCAGTAAAATAACAGTAAAGAACTGGCAGCAGGGTTGCCTTTATGTTACTGTAAAATTAATATTATTATACTGTTGCTGAAATTTACAGCTTTGTACTGTTAATGAAAAATACAGTTTGAACTGGTTGTTTTTTTATTAATTTCACAGTATTTTACAGTTAATTTACTGTTCAAAGATACATTACATAGCTGTTTTTCACCTTTCTTTTACATTATCTTGCTGATTTGTTTTAATGCACTATTTAGGTTGTATTTTTTACATACATTTTAATAAACATTATTTTTTGCCTAGATGAATAGACTTAGCAGGTTACAGACATAGAAATAGTCACACTAAATACAATTAAAGGCACTTGTTAGGAAAAAGGCTATAATAGACTTGTTGACACTTTTCCCAAAATGTATGTCTATAGCTGGCTACAAGCACAGAATGCAAACCAGAACAACATGTGAGTGAAGAACAATAAAGCTAATTCACTGATTTTACAATCATGTACAATGTATAAGCCTCACATGTGCAGATCAGGTCCCAGAATTAAAAAAATACAGCATGAAACTGTTACTGATGATACTTTAGACAGTTGATCAGCAGTAAAGTGATGTTTTTTAAGAATGCATTAAGTTCAGTTAAAAAACGGCCTATGAGCGTAATCTAACAGGTTTTCTTTTGTATTAACAGTAAAGCACTGTTTTTAGCAATAACACGTTAATACTGTTGAAATCCTGCTGTAAATTAACAGCAATTGTTTACAGTGTACTCACAGCTGTTATGTGATCCACTTCTTTTAAGGTTGCCATTATGTAGTTAGATCTTCATGGTGATATCTAGAAGGCAAAAACACAATGTACCATAATTAACCTGTAAAAAGTCAAGTTACACAGATAGTTTTGTTTCAAACTTTACACCAAATGGGTTCACTATTCTCCTACCAGAGAGCATGCATTCACAAACAACTGCAGCTGCCTATAATATATCCTGGTGAGTTGCTCTTTCTGCTCGACAGAGTTTTCCCAAACACAAAGTGCAGAAGGGTTGAATGCCTTTAGAGACTTTAGCTGCAACAACGTCGTCATGACAACCCGTGGAGGCTGCACCAGGATGATGTGACGTAAGAAAAAGGGGGAGGAGTCAAAAGCTGTCACAGCTGAGTCTGCTCCAGATGAATATTATTACATCTCTGTTATGCAATAAATCTGTGTTTAGAGACAGTACCTCCCCGGTATAATCCAGGTAGTGCACGCAATAGAATACAGTAAAATATACTAGATAGAAAAAATAGACATATATGATTGGAAACTGTTGTTGCCACATCACAGAAAATGCCCAAAATTCAATTAAAGTGCGTTTAAAATCAGTTTATTTCGTTCCTGTGCACTATCGTATATGATAAGATAAGATAAGATAAGATATTCCTTTATTAGTCCCACAGTGGGGAAATGTGCAGTGTACAGCGGCAAAGGGGATAGTGCAAAAAAACAAGATGCATCAGCTAACACAGTAAAAAAAAAAAAAGAGCTAAACAAAGTGTAACAAAATATGAACCATTTAAATAGAAGGAAGTATAAAAATAGGAGCAGTATATACAGTATTGACAATAAACAGACTATTAACAAAATTGCACAAGTGGAAAATTATATTGCACATTGAGAAATGAAATTAATGAATGAATGAATGAAATAATATATAATAAATAATGTCACTTGACTTACATATCATCTCCAGTTCTGTGAGGTGATTCGTTGACAACTCATTTTCCTGTACAGAGAACAAGCAGAGGTTAGAAAGACAGGAAGTATCTGTCTATCTAAGGTAGGTTGTGTACAAAGATGGATTTATTGGCCCACTTCAGCAAGCATTTTGATAAAAGAACATGCTGTTAGGTAGTGTAACTAATGTTACCAGTCTTTACACTGCATATTTAACACAACAACAGCAGCATATTTCAGAATGATTCAAAATGATATTGCACAGTGAGAATGAAATGAATGAATGAATGAATGAATGAATGAATGAATGAATGAATGAATGAATGAATCAATGAATGAATGAATGAATGAATGAAATTCCAGCTGAAAATATCAGGTTATTGTCATTTTGTCATCGTATTTATGCAATAAATCTGAGTTTAGAGACAGCACCTCCCCGGTAATCCAGGTAGTGCACGCAATAGAATACAGTAAAATAGACTAGATAGAAAGAATAGACACTTATGATTGGAAACTGTTGTTGCCACATCACAGAAAATGCCCAAAAATTAAATTAAAGTGCGTTTAAAACCAGTTTATTTCGTTCCTGTGTGCTATGAAGTCATTAGGTATGATAATGCCACAATGTGTTAAAAAAGGAGGAAGTTAAACCGGTGTATCACTTTAGTGAAGGAGGAAACCATTTTGGTCAGCTGCGACGTTCCCTTCTGCACGTAGGCCTCCAGCAGTGACGTCAGAGGACTACATGGAAATGGAAACATGCGATGGCTGCAAGTCAAGAGGGAAGTATTCTCCTTTTTATTCTTTTTTTGCAATGAGCAGACTGGGATATATATTTTAAAGTGACTGATCTGAAGGGAGCAAAAACGCACACTTCTGCTGCACATCACCGCCTTGGTTTTATTGGTCCCGAGCTGCACCGTGTCGTCATCATCCTCTGACGCAGCCGGAGCACCACCTATCCACGACTGGGAATCCACTGACACCTGACGAGCTCCATCCATCTCTCTCTCTCCACGCCGGTCTGGAGTCACGACCCACTTCTTCTGGCTCTGCAGTGCAGGAAACTGCTGCATTTCATGGAAGCAGACTCCAGTGTGCGTCCAGTCGTGGTCATGCTGCCCCCAAAGACATGCTTACCGAGGAACTACAGCTGCATAGCCGGGCTGTTCGGGAGCCTTGCAGCAACCAACCCTCGCCTCGACGATGGGGACGACTTCGACATGGTGAACGGGACTTGTGAAGCAATAGAGAGCCCGGTGGTGGAGGAGAGACCGAGAGGCAGGGAGATCTTCCTGAAGCCTCCACAGAGTCCAAACCTGCGCAGGAGGTGCAAGTCTCTTCCTACACCCACAGAGAGGGCGAAGTTAGAGATATCCCGCAGCAGGAGTCCAAGCAGTCAGAAAAAAGTCCGGTTCGCAGACTCTTTAGGCCTGGAGCTCATCTCAGTGAAGCACTTCGACGACGCGGATGAGCCAGAGGTGCCGGAGCGCATTTTGGCCAAACTACCCAAAGGACACCTCCACTTGAACCACTCGGACACCAAATTCCCCCGAGCTCCTGCAAAGTCTGTCTTCATGGAGCTGCAGTTCACCAACCCAGGCACACTACCAGGTTTTGGGCAGAAAGTGAGAGAGGTGAAAGTCCTGCTGGAGACAGTGGAGGCGGATGAATTCAGCCTCTCCGGGTTTGTGCGCGTCTTGAATCTGGCTTTCGAGAAGAGCGTCTCTTTGCGTTATTCTCTCAACAACTGGATCACATTCATGGACAGTCTGGCGTCTTATGTGCCCGAGTCGAGCAATGGAGACACCGACAAGTTCTGTTTCAAGATAGTCATGCCCACTTACCTCGAACACGGTGGCACCTTTCAGTTCGCGATTAAATACTGTGTCGGTGGGCAGGAGTTCTGGGACAATAACAATGGGAACAACTACAAAGTCCGACGTCACCGGTTCAAGATGTCCCCACCAAGAGAATGGGAGAATGGATGGATTCACTTTATCTGAGCTTTTTATTGTCGTGTCTGCAAAGTGGCACACCACACTGCGTGCGTAATTTGCGCGTAAAACTGATCCCGGGTACCTTAAGTATGACTGTAGCTTTTTTTTTTTTTTTCAATATTATATTCATTGTTTTTTTGTTCATTTTGAAACAACAGAACAAACCTTCACAAAATATTTTAATTTAAAGATGATTTTTTTTTATTTTCTGCCATCACACATATGCTGTGACACTGGAAGCAATTTCCCACAATAATTCAAATATTTGCCCCAATGTGGTAACAAGATTTAGTGGTGAAGACTAACAGGAATTTATTGAAAGGATAGGATAGCCCCTTGAGATGTATAGCATCTCATTTTCGAGGGGGTCCTTCTACAGTTTATATAGGTGCCCTTGTGAGGGGTGTTGTTATAGATAATTTGCCTTGATATTCAGGGCTCTGTGTGTGCAGCCTGGTGTCATTTGGGAGGGCATAGTCATGTTATGTAATGTAGAAACACGTGCCAGGGAAAAACGTGCACGGGCAGTGTCGACTTTATGCATCACTGTTCCTCTCAGGAGATGCTGTAAAATGATTTTTGGTGGCACAGAGATGTTTTATCAGTTTGTTTTGCATGCGTGCAAAAAAAAAAATTCCTCTTGATGGGAAGCAGAAAGCATCACATGTTGGCTGATATGGAACCTATAGTAGCATATACTCCTCTGGTCGTCTCCTGCAGGCTGGGAGAAACATACACACAATGTCTTACTGAGTTGACAGACAGAAATATGTGGCAGGTTATTTTATTTGAAAAAAAAAAATTCAATGTACAATTTCCCACTGGCATGCCATTGAAAAATGCCTTATTTTAAGCCATGATGTGGGAAAGTTATGCATTGAATGTTGTACAGTCATTTCTTCATTTGGCTAACTGCATTAGATGGTTACCATCCTTAAATTCACATTTTAAAATAAGGCCTATAGGCACTGGCAATTAACTAGTGTCCATATACCTGTAGGCTTTCAATCCAGGGACAACATACTTAGTCATAAACCAGCCATGTAGTTGCACCTATTCACCCATAGTATATTTTTCTCTGAATTAATGCAAAAATGATTTAATGTTTTGCCAAATTCAAAAATCAAGGGGGCCTAACCAAAGTTCAAAGGCGATGAAAAAGTTTTCTCTAGAAAAGAAATCCCCAAACAGCATCATGCATATCCAAAGCATAAAGGCTATGTTTATGAACGCTCTCATACTGTACTGTGATAGGAATGAACCCCTTGAGCGTGGTTGTTATAATAAACTAATAAAACTAAATAAATTTAGTAGCAATGTTTGCAAGGTGAAATTTACCTCAGATGACTTGCAGACCTTTTCTTCTTCAGGTTGATCGTTATTAAACAGATGTTATTTTCACAGCAATTCTTTTCTAACAGATACATTCAGACAGAGAAGTATTATTGTACATTTTGCAGATTCAAAACACAATGCGTATTCATTTTGTAATGTTCTTGATTGCACTGTGTAACTGTTTTTCATAGAGCAGTGTTGTAGACAAAAGTAGCTATTACATGGACGACTGTGTTTAACCGGCTGTAAAGGTACATGACGATATCCTCAGTCACCACTGTGCAAGAATAGTGCTGCTCCTTACACCCCACAGGACCTTCTGATATTTCCATCCATAGATGGCAAACTGGTATCTGATTACTTTACTTCCATACCATAAGCCTTGATGGATGTTATACAACCCTCTCCAGAAAACAGCTGATCATATGTTGCCGGGTAGTCTTCCAAACCAGCACCCGACCATTTGTGATCATGTACTTTATGGCAAACATGGCTTGCATGTCGTAGAGTTTGCTTAAAATGCAAATATTCATCATTCTTCTTTTGTAAGTGTATGATATTATCAATGTTTTTGGCCATGTGGAAAGTTGAGACTTTCCAGTTCAGCAAGTAGAGGAACGACAGGCAGGATGCTTTTAATTCCAGAGCTCTGACTGTAATCTGAACATCACTTTTGTTTACATCATCATGGCATCAGAGAGAGGCTCTCCATTTAATGAGGCCATCAGGTTGGGATGTGGATAAAAGACTATTCCTGTAACCACTTAGTTTTTGGAGCAGTTCCACTGTGAATCCATCAGTAACGTTTGCCTCTAAATCTGACATGCTTTTCAATGCTGTACCTGATGTTGTTGTTTTTTTACTGAAGTGAGAGATGGCCGGCACTGAGTTGACATTTTGCTTTCTCTACATTCATCACATGCAGACCTCACCTGTTTATTTAAATACACTGTGGATATAAAAGGTGTGGTCACGGCAGAGCTTCCTGTGTGTTACGTTGTTAAAGCAGTGGGTATTTGCATATTGTCTGCTTTGGTATGTGTAAAATTTGTTCAAGCATTCATTCTGTGCAATACCAGAAACCATGAATTATCCAGGCTGATACTTCTGATGTGGGCACTGAGAGATGCATCAATACCAATTAAACACTGCCGACACAGATTATGTGTTTTAGATTTTAACATTGGGTTTTGACAAGGTTGGCTCTATTACAGTTTGAGATTGCTTGACCTAAATGCCTGTCTGAATATGATGCTTTCTCCATTTTCTATCACATGTGACTCTTTGGTTTAAGTTTCCAAAACGGTGTGGAGACCGTGAGATACCAGTGCTCAGTTTTAGCCTGGTATTTCCCACACTGCTGTTGTTATTGGTGCATCCCTACCATAAAGAAAACGAAGGGCTTCTGGTCTGACTAGGTTTTCACCACAATGTATACATAGCATTATGCATCAGAACTCACTGATATATAGATATGTATGTTAATGTGTTAATGTTTCATATTAAATGTCTTCCTGTTACTGTTCTATGTTGTGTGTACTTTGAAGCATTTTAAAAGCAGAGGCGAGAGATGGTAAAGTTTGTTATCAGATGATCCTGTGAAGTTGGAAAATAACATATGAGCCCAAAATGAATGAATTCCTAAAGCACACTTACTATTAATTATCAAACAATATCATTTAAAGTAAGGCAGCTTATTAAATATGTAATACTGCAATCATTTAGGAGGATATTGCATAATCTCCCCTGAAAATATGTACCAAAATGTGAGCAGTGTATCTGAATTAATTTGGAAACCCCATGTGCACAACTATAGGTGTACACTGCCTTACTAAAATATAAGAGTTTACTTAGAGACATGAAGCAAAGATGGAAGAATGCAAGTGCTTGTTTGTTAAGAAATGTGATTGCTGATGGATGGAAACAGGTGAACCCTGGACAATGATAATGGGACATATCTGGGCAATAACCGGGTAACGCCAGATGCACTTTGGAGTTTGATAACTTTTGGTATGAGCGACTTATGATTGTAGCTGGTACTGAGCAGACTCAGTCAAAGCAGGTCTAATGCACTTTGAGTGAGAAGGAGGAAAGGGGCAGGGTTGAACGTCACTGTATATGAAATCTTCTCCTGTGAATAGCTACTAACCAACATGTTTTCCATTTTTTGTCCTATTTTACTGCTCTTTTCTCTCACTGTGGACAGCCTAAATCACTTCTGTCTTATTTATAACCATTGTATGGCATTGGATTTATTTCTGTCAGTTTGTTTTGGTTTTGTAAATCCTATGCAACACCTTTTTATTGTAACATCCGCAGTCATCTGACTGTGTTGATCTGTATTGTGTGCTGTCTTTTATCTTCTCTTTTGCAGTGAAAGTTAACCATGTTTGCATGTACAGCTAACATACCTTTATTTTTTAGTTTCTAATGTAACCTATATTTTGTTGAAACAATGGTTAATAAAGAAATTTGTGATGGAAACTAAATACTCTGCCATTACTTCAAACTATCAAAATGGTATCTCTATACCTTTATTTAATTTCTATCTGCTTATTATGCATAAGATAAGGTATTACTGTGATATATGTGCAGTGTGTGTAGAGTTGTGTGTGTTCCCAAGGTGTCTGACTATTAGGTCAGCTGAGCATCTCATTTGCAGATAGCTTCTGCTGGTCCCCATTCATAAAGCAGCACACTGCAGTAGGCTGTAGCCATCGCCATTGTAGACATGGCTGCGGACATGTCCTTGAATTGATTACAGTCTGGCACCACGCCCCTTCTGTTCATGGTGAGGGGAGGGGTTGGAGCTTGAAGCAGGAAGATGTGCAGGAGAGCTGAGCAAAGGTGCAATATGCAGCAAATGAAACCTCATTCAAAGCTAATGATAACATGGTATGTTTGATCTTTTTCACTTTTAGTTACACCCCATTGGAAACGTACTGTATGTCCTCAAGGCCCAAAGAGTTAGTGCAGCTATTTAACTGTGGACAGACTTAAAGGTGCTAAATTTGATATCCAGAGCATTAATGTAGCACCAAACAACTATTCGCTATGTAAAGATATAGAGGAGTAATGTCTACCTTAGCAGAGAATGAAGTCTCTCTCCCTCGGTGTGTGTTGTAATCCGAGCTTTGTTGACATCACCGGGCTGGCTGGGCGTGCTTTTAGTGCATGTTCGTGCATGTCAGTGTGCCCCACTGCCAAGCTGACGGTGTTATCAGCTGTAACCAGCGTATGAGAGCAGTGCAGAACATGGATGTATTATGAGAACTGAATACACCGTTGGAGGTGGGGCCCCGTTAATTCTTATTCAAGTTTTTATTTATTTGTCACATACTCATAAAGGATGTGCAGTGAAATGCAAAGTTATGAAAGTTGTTCAGTGGCGCTTGAAGCCAAAATGGCTCGACTTCCGACTGGAAAAGTACCCAGATCTTCCTGTAATCTTCTGCATCCATTGGGCCCATGGAACATGCGCAGTAGCGTCCGCTCGGTCACATGGCTTGGTCACTGGGTCCCAACGTCACGCCGTCATCACAGCTTGCTAACTCCGCCTCCTTTTACAACTTTTAGGACCTAATAATTTAAATAAGGGCTATTATAGTGTTCATACTGGGAAGTTGATTTACCTAAAAAAAAAAAACTATCCGCTGAGTTACAGACATCTCTTTCCCAATGTAAGTCTATGGGAAAAAGTATTTTTGGGCCCAATAGCATCACGTAACGGACACGGAAGTTGTAGTACCGCCATTTGGCCACTATGAAAATTGGGATCAACGACTGGCACTCTTCCTGTGGGCTTGGTTCAGGGCAGTGGCCGTGAGCAAGCCAGTGGGGCACGCTCACATGCACTTTGCTGAAGCATAGCACCAAACCTCCGGTTCCCCCACAGGTTAATAGCTCTGTCAACACTTTTGCCGTTGTTTGCACTGTTAGCACCGTTAACTGCGAATGCCATCGCCATGTTGAGAGCCATTGAGAGGCAATAGAGATGCTCCCAATCCCATATTTACCACCTTTAATGCTACTGCTTGTTGAGCTTTTCTCTAATCAGCTGTTTAAAGATTGGCAGATGCCTAAACTTGAATTGCTAATTTTTCTTTCAAACGTATATTAGATCTGGACATTATAAAACTTCCCCCTCACCTCGATATCAAAAACGGTCATCAGTATATCCCCATAACTATGATTCACAGCTTATTAGTGGTATTCTTCTATTTCAATCACTTCCTGTGCTTTATGTTGTAAAGTATTTTGATTAACAAATACCAAAATGCAATCAATGTACTTCTAACAAGCATATCAACTTTCCCTCTAAATAGCATATTATCATAAGAGAAATAATAAGCCAACTAGCATGCAATTATATAAAGCCACACTCCCTAGAGTCCACTGCCAACTCTTTCATTAAAGGAATTAAATGGCTGATAATGGCACTGTAATATAATGTGGTCTTGACTGATGGAACATAAAGTCTGATACTGGAGGTGTTTTATTTGGAAAACTAACACAATGAACGAGTGCTGCATTTAAAGCTTTGTCTGTGCATGTGTAACAGGTGTATGTTGTGGTGGTGTATGTTGTGTAGGTGGTGTATGTTGCATAGCAGGTGTACTGTATGTTGTGTAGGTGGTGTATTGAGGAGCCTCTGTGTCAGATTAGGAACACGATCCTGCTTAATCTTCATGTAAACCTAAAGCAGTGATGACTGACCTGTGTTGACCTGCAGTCAGAGGAAGTTGAGCTCAACTTTGTTTACTTATAGTTGTGTTGAAGGCTTCCTGACAGTTCGTAGCTGCTCTGCATGCCAGCTTAATGCTTTCAGCGTCAGTGTGAATCCTTATGGCCAGTCAATAAAAACCTGCTGTGAGATTCCAATTTAATTCTATGATTAGAGCTACTCAGCAGCTTGCCTGAAGTGGAAAATCGCATAATCACCCAGAATACAGATAAAGAGAGATTAAAATATCCAATGTCAGTAAGTGGTGAAGCAGGGAATTAAGACATTCACAGTTTGATTTGACTGCAGCGCAGCACATTTGTCTTTATCTGGATTTTATTTGACTATTTGTCAGATAAATACAGTATAAACATCAATTAATCTTACAGCAAAGTTGACTTTTGGCATGAGCGTTTTATCTAATCACTCCATCAGCAAAGTGCACATGTTTGTCTGTGTAATTACCAAGCTGTGGTAATAAGGAAACATTGTCATGCTGCGTAACAACAGCTGCTTATATAACTGCTGTGTTCATGTGATGATTGTTCTCTCCCTCGGGCGTCTGGCTTTATTAGACTGCAACCAGAGACACTTTCATGCCACCTGCGCAGCTTCTCCCGCCTCATCTGAAGAGTGTCCTGCGGCTCTAATAATGTGGTCAAGTCGACGCACACAAATAGGTTTCATGATTTCTAAAAAATCATATGAGGCATTGAGAGAAATGCTGTGCCGTGAGATTAATCCTGACTCAGCAGCAGCCAGGGATGCAGCCATAACCTCGTCTCTGTGAGCACTGGACCTGAATTATTAATTGGCTAAATGGTCTTTTATAACTTTGGAAAATTAATTCTGTTGTTTTTGAAGTGTCTACTCACACAGCTAACCAAGATGGCTTCTGTATTCCTTTGACCGCAGATGTTCCTTTTGCATTCTCCCTCTTTATACTCCCAAGGGTAAATCAACCATCATGTTTTTGCTTTCCCCAAAACCGTTTGTTAAAACTGAGTTTTTCTCCTATGTCTCAAAACACATTCTTTCCCAAATGCACCTACATTCACTCACTCACCAAGAGGTGAAGATCAGATGTGGCAGCAGTCAGCCTGAGTCTTTGTCAAACAGCCTGCTTGCCTTCCTTTCTCATCCTCGTTCCCTCTTTACAGCACCATTTCCTATTCCTCTCCTTTTCCCACCCACTCTTCCTTGCTTACTGTTTCTCGTTTACTCGTTTTTTTGTTATTAATATACATTTTCTTAATTTTCTTAATTCATTTGATCCTCTGAGTGTTGTTACTTAATCTAATACATTATTTTGTTGCTGCAACCTCACAGTAATGCATTTTCTTGTCCTTTTGCTGGAATTGTGAATTTTTTATGAAAGCCCATGTGAGCCCAAACATTTCACACATGAAAGCTCCCAAAACCACGTGTGCATGTTGTGATCACGTGTGCTGTTTTTAGAGTGTTATAACAGTTCACAAAGACATCCGGTATACATTATGAAATATTGATGGAGGTGGAAGCAGACTGAAGAAGATGCAGGTTTAGCTTTTGTACCATTCATGTGAAACTCTATAGTAGGACAACATAAACAGATAGCTCCACTACATTACTGCTTTGTAAGGTAAAGGTAGAAAATAAACTAACCTAGGCAAAAAGAAAATCATACAGTGGGTTCATCTGTGTGTGTGGGAAGCTTTTCTGATTTACAGCTCTCAGTGGAAGTTTCCACTATCTTGAAAAGGCTTATTTATGAGACAGAAAGAAGACCTCTTTCCCCACACACCATATTTAGACATGATAAGGGAACTAGAGGCTTCATGGGAAATGCTTTCTCAACAAAACAATGGCCACGTGCCAAAGTTGCATACCACACTTTAGTCAGATACGCTTATAAGTGAGTTATAACATAACTGTCTCCAGAGAAGCAAAGAATTGACCCATGTCTATAGTTATTGCGGTACTTTGCTAATGGTACAGACATTTTCTTAAAGGTGTTAAATTGGACATCCAAAGCATTAATATAGCAGCAAACAACTATTTGCTATGTAAAGATATAGATGAGAAATGTCCTGAGCAGAGAATGAAGTCGCTCTTCCTCTGTGTGTTGTAATCTGAGCTTCTCCGTGCTTTGTTGACATAGCCGGGCCGGCCGCGTGTGCAAGTTAGTGCATGTTGTTGCATGTTGGTGCATGCCAGCATGCCCCACTAGCTAGCTCACGGCCGCAGCTCTGCACTGCTCTCATATGATGGTAACAGCTGATAATGCCCCCCGGTGTCGTTGCAGAAGCGTAGCATCCACCCTCCGGTTCCCTTTCAGGTTAACAATGTTATCTCTGTCAGCACTTTCGCTGCTGTTTGCACTGTTGGAGCTGTTAGCACCGTTAGCTCAGAGCTACGGCTCGCCGTTGCCATGTTGGGAGCCGTTGAGAGGTAATAGAAATGCTCCCAATCCCGTATTTAGCACCTTTATAGTTGCGGCAATCCTTGGAAACTGCACAGAATAGACCTACAGCAATACTACTTCTGCTTAAAGCAGCTATAATCGCTATTTGTATAATAACAAAATCAAATGAAATGTGAATAAAATGTGACTTTGTGAAAGAGATCGTTTGAAACTACAGATAATTATCACCTGAATCTGCAGCTCCCCTCGACTTTATAGCAAGCTTTAGCTCGTTCTGCTGTTCAGCACGCAACTTCACTGTTTTGGTTCACTCTCGCTGCCGCCACGGCACCGCTTTCGGGTGCAGCAGGAAGCTATTTTCAGCTCTAAAAACCCACCGTACACTACCTGCTCAGCACCAAACAGTAGACAGACATAGTTAGCGACTAGCTGGTGACCATAGGGGAGCATTTAGCAGCTAAAGAGCCAGATATTTCCCTCAGGAGTTGGTAGACACCAAAAATGAAGCTAAACAAGAGAAAGAGTATTAGACTTTGCTAACAAATTTGCCATAGGGTATAACTTAAAAGGGGATGATATGTCAATGTTGTGTTCACAACTTTTTTCTACTGCCTCCAAGTGGCCAAAAAAAGAATAGTTATTGCAGGTTTTACAAAATAAACACTTACTTTCTGAAGCATTAACTATTAAAATGTACTGTATATTTAGATATTATTTCACCAAATGCTTGCACAGGTCATATGTTTAAACTGTCATGCTATCTGATGGGCTATTCTGCAATTTTATATGCAGCAAAGGGAATACATGTGACATTGAAATAGTGAAATGGATTTAAAAGTATCCTGAAAAGTAGCCCCATCCATTGTGTGACATGTGAATGCAAAGAGCTGTATAGGCGGTGCTCTCCACCATCAAGAACTGTTTAGTATGCTGCTGAGCTCCTTCTAGACCTCCAGGTCCACCAGGCCTCATGTAATAAAACACCGAAGTTGTTTTTCATATGAGCACAGCAGGAGTTATTGTACCAGGGAATATTACTCTGAATAAAGCAACAGGATTACATCAGCATTACCTTTCCTTCCTCATTTTAAAATGTTCATCCTTCTCTTTTTCTTCCATTCACCACTGTTTTCATTTTCTATTATCGCCACACTCAAGTGATTTTATATGCAATTCAGTTTTTTATCTGCTTCTCATCCTATGCATTTGCTGATGCTCTCCAAAAAAATTGCAGTAAATGTTTCTTTGTCCATTCTGTCCATTGCTCTTTTCTTTCTACATCTCTCCTCACTGTTTTCACTGTCCTTCCTCTCTCTCTTTCTCTCTATGCTCTCGCTGTCCTTCTGGACTGTATCTGGTATTCCAATAACGCAATGAGCAATCAGACCACTGCAGACACAGTAAATTTTGTTGCACTGGCAGAAGAACTCTGGGCCAGAGGCACACTCATAAATAATCTATTGAACCAAACTGTTTCCACAGTTTCCAGCTCTGCATCATGTCAGTCGGACCTAAGATGGATAAACAGAAAGCATCACAATGACGAACAAGTGGAAAAAACAACTTGGTAGGCACTTATATAAAAGCTCACACACCTACTGAGGGACCATGTGGTGAGAGGAGATAATCAGTGGAACATTTAACATCAGCTGACAGGTCTGCCACTCTAAAAGGGGCCTGTCTGTCGACAATGGAAGGATTTTCACTTCAGTCAATGCTGGTGACAGATGCAGGTTTGACACCGTGCCCATAGAGGCGTCATGGTGGTTGAAGTGTGTAAAGCCACATGTCAGTGGTATAGAAAATTTTGTATATGCCTACCTATTGGATATAACTCATTGATGATAAAAGCATATGGCCAGAAGTGGATATTGGTATGAAGTAGGTGAGCACAGAAATATGACCTCTATGTGATTGCTCTTTCCCAAACCAATTAATATGCTGCAATAGCAACGTCCTTGGAAGACCCTCCACAAGAATCTGGCTGCAGGAATTTGCTCCCATGTAGACACCAGAGCATTAGTGATGTTGGGCACAGAGGTTGAGCAATAAGGGCTGGCTCTCAGTCAGCGTTCCTGTTCGTTCCAAAGGTGTTGGATGTGGTTGAGGTCAGGGCTCTGTGTAGGCCAGTCAACTACTACTAAAACTACTAAACGCAGAAAAGTATTTATTTATGGACCTGGTGCACAGGGTCATGTTGAAACAGGACAAGCCCTTCCCTTAAAGGTGCTAAATTCGATCAAGACCATTAATATAGCATCAAACAACTATTTGCTATGTAAAGATATAGAAGAGTAATGTCTACCTGAGCAGAGAATGAAGTCACTCTATCTCTGTATGTGTTATAATCAGAGCTTCTCTATGCTTCGTTGACATCGTTCAGCCGCGCATGCTTTTAGTGCATGTTTGTGCATGTGAGCGTGCCCCACTGGCTAACTCACCACAGCCACTGCTCTGCACTTCTCTCATATGGTGGTTACAGCTGAAAACGCCATCCCGACCGACAGGCGGAAGCGTAGGCTCACCTTCGCCATGTTGAGAACCGTTGAGAGGCAATAGAAATGCTTCCCAATCCCATATTTAGCACCTGTTGCCACAAAGTTGGAACCACAATATTGTCTAAATAATATTGTATGCTGTAGTTGGATCTAAGGGGCCAAAACCATGAAAAACAACCACAGACCAAATGTACACAAAAGTATGTCGACAGGGGTGAAAGTTGGTGGTTGTATGTTGGATATACAATAAGTGAGAGGAGCAGTAGCATTTGGGCTTACTTGATTGGATAATGTGAACCAGGAGGGAGGTGCTTTTTAGATTTCAAGAAGCATAAAAGTATATGAATGGACAGGAGCCAAGAGGAGTGGCCGAGATGGTGTCATGAATGGAGAGACGGGGCATAGTGAATGAAATAGTCTGGACTGAACCAAGCTTTCTAGAATATTAAAATGCCAGAGTCGGTTGAGCTGTGTACTGGTTTGTCGGGCATTTTGCAACCAATGCATGCTGGGACAGACTTTAGTCCCCTGGGACTTTGTGGGTAAAACCATTCAATTAGATTAGCTATCTGGTTGAATACACTGTGTGTGTCTTTGTAAGTGATAGGGGCCCGCCACAGAGAGAGAAAGAGAGAATACACTCAGCAGCAAATGGAGGTCACCCTTAACAATACTTAACGGTGCAAAGACAGGATGCACCAGCCCAGTGAGTCTGTAACAGGAGCCAAAGATGGCAGCCTGTCTCTCAGTGTGTGTCCCTGAATATGTTCAATAGGGTGACTTTAGCACCCCAGTCCTCCCTCCTCACCATTGTCACCCCTGCAGGGTCGCCATGGGCACTTTGTCACCAGGAATGATGTCACTGACTCTCACCCCCCGCCCTCATTTCCAAATAAAAACCCTGTCTGCTGTTTAGGAGCAGGACAGGGCGCGTGAGTGATTCAGCAAAACGTGACTCCTGTCAGTACGAATATTTGTTAGCTTGTTAGGGGGCGTGTCTCCCTGCAGATGGGTGCTGCTGGAGATGTATCAGGCACGAAAAAGCGCTCATGCATGAAAATAAAAAATGCTTTATTTATGCATACACATCTGTGTGTGTGCGTGTGTGTGTGGGGAGATGCTGTGTGTATATTTAGGTTGCCCTCTCTCGCTGTGTGTCAGCCTTATGGGTAACCTGAATCGTATCATTTTCACCCTGGTGGCTACATCTCTATAAGCCCTGTAGCCTTTGGGTGCAGAGCATTCACAACAGGTCTCATGAAATAATTATGTTGCTGCACTCTCACACACCTCTCTGTGTGTCTGGCTTCTATCCAAAAGCACTCTCTTATGTCTCTGACTCTGTCCTCTCCTTCACAGTGCAGGTCACATGGAGTGAATGTGTGACTGGACGTGCTGTAGTCCTCTTTGGCCAGTGAGCCTGGGCTCAGCTGTTGATACGCACTCCACACTCATGAGCACCCACCCATCCACCTATGTACGTGCAGGAGTGAGCCTGGGCGTAGGTGTATGTGTCTAGAATCAGTGTAGTTCTATCTGCTCCATTAGTTTAGACCGACTGAGTCAACGAGATTCGATGAAATCACTTCTCAAGATCCATTTCTAAATAAAAGCATTTTAATTACTTTACGTATTTTACAGTAAATGTGTATCATCAAGCTGAACATTTTGAGTTTCATTTTTAGTTATGTTATATGTTGTATGTCTTTAATGTACATTTTTGTACATATTTCTTCTCATTTCTTATTCTTAATTTGATTATTTACTTATATTTCTCTACATACAGTATGTTGTGTAATATATTGTAACATTATGTACATAATTTACATGTTACTCACTCACTTTATTTCTATTTTCTTACACTTCTTTATTTTATACAAGAGCAACTGTAACGTCCCAATTTCCCCCGAGATCAAAAAAAGTATTTCTGATTCTGACTTATTTTAATTTAACATTTCAGATTTTTTAAAATCTTATCATATTCAAAACTCTTTTAAAAATGTCATTCTCTCTCAACATCTCTGTTTTTGCAATGCGTCCTGATGCAGTCTCAATTACAGCATATACTTGTATTTTAATTAAATTATTATGATTATGATGCTGATTATTACCTACTTACTTACTAAATGTGTGTATGTATGTATGTATGTCCAGCAATAAATGGACTATATATATATATATATATATATAAAATATATATATATATATATATATATATATATATACACACACACACACACACACACACTGTATATATATATATATACAGTCAAATAAATGTGAGCTTGATGATACACATTTACTGTAAACTGTTAAGTTATTAAAATGCTTGTACTATATATTTATATTATACAAGCATTTTAATAACTTAATATATTTTATCCAGAGTCCTGGCATGTGCTAAAGATGGGGTTATTTAAGCACATGCCCACGTGTGAGAGAAAGTGTGTCTGTGTGATGAACCAGGCCAATGCGCTTCATGCATGTGTACACTGAGACTCTGCATATGGTGACTTTTCCTCCTGAGGTTTGGAGCTCACTCTCTGCTGCCCTCTTCCGTGCAAACATGTTAAAACAACATTGTCTCTCTATAACCGGCGTTGCTTCAAGCGCTACAGAGAAACATCAAGAATTCATCAGCACATCAGTGACACTGTCTTCGGGGAGACATTTATAATCTGCTCTCATGTAAATCCTTGACAACTGACAGCCTTATCACCAATAACTGTCTTTAATCCTACATTGCTGTTGATATTGCAAAAGCCACATTTGCTGCTCAACACAACACCACATACCCGTTACACACACACGCGTAGCC
Organism: Sebastes umbrosus; assembly: GCF_015220745.1. Taxonomy (NCBI): domain Eukaryota; kingdom Metazoa; phylum Chordata; class Actinopteri; order Perciformes; family Sebastidae; genus Sebastes; species Sebastes umbrosus. The sequence goes on from NC_051270.1 coordinate 19,511,964, forward strand.
AAATCCTTTTAAAATGGTGTAAATCCTCAGGCGAGTCAGGTTAATGAAAGAGGCTTTGTTGGTGTCCCATCTGAAGGCTTGTGTTCTTGCTCACAACCCTGTAAATGTGTCTCATCTGTCTGATACTCCACAGGTTAGCAGATTACAGAGAACAAAGCCCAGAATAGGAGCCTGCTGGCCAGCAGAGAGGCACAGGCGATTGGCCCTGTCTCTGGGGCCCCGTCATCAGAAACAGCATCACTGCCTCCATCTGTCTGAAGGACAGCTCTCTCTCTCACCCTCTCACACTCCATCTGTTAGTGTGTCACCATAACCATTATCACCATCAAGCGCAGGCCAATCACACTCCTACTGTCAGAACTTGTGTAAGTTTCTAAATCATGATATGTTTTTTTTAATTATCATATGTCTTCCTCATTTGCAGGTTCCTGTATAGCAAACTGCACATGCATAAACACAGAAAAAAGATCTCACACAGTGTGGCTGTGATTTACAGTTAACACAGACATGTGGACAGCGAGTTCACCGCTCCTCTCTTTCACCAGGTGTGCTCATTTCTTCCCCTCTCTCCCTCTCACTCATTTACTTTCATCTCTCCAGACACTCAACTGTTGCCATGGTGACCTACTACTCCATCGTAGGTGAGACCCCAGTCCTCCCAAACATGTCTCAGGTGAATATACAGTATGAGGTCATACTGTATATTCACCTGAGACATACAGATCCACCACACTGACGGACCTCTCTTTTTCTAATTTCAAAAAGCAGCAGACAGAGGTTAATACAAACAATGAAGTTGGAAAAATCTCTGCTAATTCATCACAGAAACTGTCAAACAGAGCTGACACTTCCGTGCCACGAGGAAGAGGTTTTGGCAGGAGATGAGTGGAGGGCTTATGATTTTGGCGGCGCCGTGTGAGTGTGTGAGAGAGGATAGAGCAAGGCTCTTAAGAGTCCTCCACTCGGTGTTGTTTCAGCTGGGGAGCCTCGGGGAGAGCAGGGAGAGATCCAGAGGGAAGGATTTCAACGACACACACGACAGACAGACAGACAGACAGATACACAGGCAGTCAGACAGACAGATACACAGACAGACAGACAAAATGACGAACAATACTCCATCCCTACTGACACAGAACCTTTGTAAGAAAATCCCAATATGTAGATGTTAAACCATTAATTACTGTATGGTTTTAAATCACAAGATATCTCCTTCATTCATCACAATCACTATCCGATACATGCAATGTGTTGAAGCCATAATGACCTCATTAAAACTTGACAGACTGAAAAAAGGATGAAATATGGCAGCAAGTTGAAAAGCGCCGCTGCACTGACGTCAGTGTGCTCTGTCTTTGTATTGATGTCCTCCAGACGTGGCTCAATGAATACGTGTGTGCGTGTTTGTGTGGATAACAGTCCCCAAAGGAGTGCATGTGAGCTATATTGTATTTACGGCCTCGACATGTGATAACAGCTGCATTTGCATTTATGTTTTATTGTAACACATACAAATGAGATAGAACCAGTGGTTGTGACTCGGTATGAGTGCAGCCTCAGGTCACACAGTAGCAGCCTGCCAATAACCGTTGTTATTGCTCATGTTCAGTGGCCACGACTGGGCTGCTTATTATTGATGTATTCATTCAACGGGAACAAAATGATGATGAGATTTCATGTAATTTTACATTTGTATGCTGTCTAGCTGAAATGATATGTTTCCAATTGCCATTGCAGTAGAGCGTATTTAGTCATTTAAACAGAACAAAATATGCTCATTGTTTCGTAGTACCATATACCAGCTCTTAAAGGCTACACTTTCTTGTCGTGACACATCAATTGAGCAAACTCATGTTGTGTAATTTGCGCTAGCTGAGGGCAGAGAACAGCTGTAATGTGTGTGCGTGTGTGTACATCTGTGTGTGTGTACTATTACAGATAAAGGGTTCCTCTCCTGAACATCTATGGAGGTAAAAGACTGCCTGAACCAGTTTGTTTAGGCACAGCCTTCATCAGAACGAGTCTAAAACCTATTTGTGAAAAACAGCATAATTAAGTTTGAGTTGCTTCTTTCTCTCTGTAGCTGCTCAGAGGCCAAACAGAGGCCTGAAGGTATAATGGTCCCCCAGGTATGAATGAGTTAGACTCAAGCAGGCTAACAATAAAAAGAGTGCAAACAAGCTCAACACAATTGTCTTGGGTAAACAGAACCAAACAAGCAACACTGCTGCCTTGGTGATGATAAAGCCTTTTTCAACAAAAACATGTTGACATGTCCCAGCAGGAAAAGCACAGGTGTAAATAATAAAAATAATGATGGCTGAATTGCATTTAGCTGAGTCATTATTAATGTGATGACTATGATAAATAAAAATGTCTGCTTTGAGAAGTGACTACCTCACCTCCTGCCCTCTGACCGCAGTCTGCACCATGGCCATGATCCTCTGTGGTCCTCGTTTTATTTTGTTAAATTTATTTGTCAGGGGACATGTACAAAAACATTAATCTCAAGCAACAAGATTGTCCGCAGTCTCTCTGTCTCTGCCCTCCTGTTGGAAGCCATTACAGTTCTTTTCAGCCTTATTGGCTGTGTATCAGCGCTGCTCTCAACATCCATGTGTTTAGCTACTAAGACAATCTCACTTTTTTAACTAATACACAAACTTAATTCAGAGATATAGGAAAGGAATCCATGAGTTGGTCTGACTCTGGTTAAATAGAAAAAATATTACACTTCCCGAAAATCAAAACTTTCCTTCAAAACATACTGTGCAACATTTAGTATGCCAGAAAAAGATTTAGTATGTCCCAATACATAGTATGTCAAATGCAGTATGCCAAAAATACCAGGATATCCTACTACATCCGGTCACATTTTGCAGTATTTTTACCTCCGTCAAGGCCAAGGGCCTCGGAAGGAGATTATGTTTTCACCGGCGTTGGTTTGTTTGTTTGTTTGTTTGTCTGTCTGTCTGTCTGTCTGTCTGTCTGTTAGCAGGATTGCTCCAAATGTTCATGATGGTTTTGATTGAAATTTTTTGGAGGGGTGAAGTGTAGCACAATGAACAATCCATTAGGTGGCGATCCAGATCATGATCCGGATTCAGGGATTTTTTTAAGGATTCCGATCAGCCTGAGCATTAAGACCACAGGGTATAACACATACGCAGTGCAACTGATGACGCCTCCTTCTGAGAGCAGAGAGATACGTGTCTGGATGTGTGGCGAGACTTCGAGGTGCGGGAGCTGCTGTCCGTTCGTGGTGGGAAAGAAAAAAGCTGTAGATGACGGGATGAGAGACAACGTGGTGTAACGTTGTACAGACATAACAAGGCTGCTGAATGAGAGAGGCATCTGTCGATACGTTCCACGGAAACACACTGTGGTAATAATAAGCCGACCACCTCACGGTACCGCCATCTGTGAGCTGTGATCTGTCTGGCACCTTGGCGCAGGTCTGCGCTCTCCGAGTGCCATTCTGGTTCCAGCATGCTTTTCTGACCCACAATCCTCTGTATGCAACGGTGCATACTTTGTGAGGGCAGCTGCAGTATGTACTAAAAGTTAAAAGACAATGTAGCCATGGTGGATAACTGTGTATCTATGGAAGAATAGTTGGTAGTTGTTTTTTTCGGCCTCATGATGGCAGCAGAGTGACATGATTGGGTTCCTCTCACAGAGCAGGGGGAGACTTAACAAGGAAATAAATAGTAACCTCATCCTCTGAGCCTTTGAGGAGTCTGGTAAAATTGCTGTATAAAAACGCTCTCATTGGCTTCCTTACCCTCTCTCTCTCTCTCTCTCTCTCTCTCTGTCTCTCTCTCTTCCTCTCTCTATCGAGGGGAGGGATTGTGAGGACTGCTGCCTATTAACCCGAGTCTGTGAGAGAGATGTGTTGAAGCGAGGCCAGCTCAGCTCTCGATCTGAAGAATGTGTTGGCATATACAAGGGGCGCCACTCAAATGGAACTTTAATTCATTTACACAAAAACCAGAACAATCGTAAAAAGGCCTCACTGCTGCGAGCTAACTGCTTAGGTAATAAAGGCTGGAACATAACTTCCTTTAACCTGAGAGTGAGCCTTTTATAGGGTTTCTCTCTCGATATATTTTGCACATTGAATGGGAGGATAGCTCGTCCGTCTGTGAGTGCGTGTATGCCCGTATGCATGGTTGTGTATGTGTGTGAGATGGTAGAGGTGGGCTGTGAATGAGCCTTTGATGTAACCTGCCAAGTTTCCCCTGTGGACAGCAGCTGTTATGATAAACACGCTGTCTAGTAGCAACAGATCCTCCCAAGATAGTTGCCCACCCCTCCTCTCCTACTTTCCCTCTCTTTTCTCCCAAGGCTGTGTTTAATGGAAGGGAAATGAAAACAATAGCCCTGCCAGTCTGCAGGCCAGCAGCAGCTCTGCCAACCTGACACTAAGTCAGAGAAGAGAAAGAGTGCGATGTACCAAACACAGCCCAGACAGTATTAAAGGTGTTTCACACAGGGAGTGAATTGAGATTGATTGTGCATGACCATCTATATCATCTATCCAGCCAACCCACAGAATAGAGAGGTCAGGCCTTCAGGGTGTCTGACACACTGATGGAAACCAACTTTTATCTTTTAACGTGAGCCGCATATTAAGTGAGCCAACTTTTCGCCCAGAATGGTAACAGAGGTCACAGTACATACTGGAAATGATTAAATATCCATTAGCTGGTCTATTTTTGTGTAGTTTTCCAGTCTAAAATAGATATTTTTTCTGAGCTCACTCTGACCTCTGACCACTCTGACAAAAAGAGAAATATATACTGATCTCCACAAAAGACTTTGATTTCTCTCACACCAGTTTTTTCCCCCCAAAAAAGGATGCTCGGATCCTGTTATTTAGTTTGAGTACAGTCACGTTACTGTAATACTGAATGCATTTACCATTTACAATGAATGCTTTATTTACAAATCAAAGCTAGGGTTGGTAGTGTTCCTCAAAAACAGTTTTATTTTTTTTATTAGTTGAAATTCTCATTACATCCTGACTGTAATCAATAAATCAAATGCGCTGACAAAAATAAAAGACAAAAAATCTGTAACACTTCATTTTACAGGTCCGTAAATTTCATGGTAATTAGGTGATAATTAGCAAGTAACCTATTTGAAATTTCTTTGTAATTACCCCAATATTTACCTCAAAATCGATTCAAAACGACTTTATTATAAACATTATTTAATAATTATATTCCGCTATTTCCCAATAAGCAGTAATAAATAGCTGGTAATTTACTTAATACATTTCCAGGAAAAGAATACAAAGTTAATTGATATGTTTTATTTCCATGTCTGCCGATAAATAGATTATAATTAGCAAATAACTTCTTTGAAATTTCTTTAAAAAACCTCCCTGAATCATTACATTAGCTACCAGGTTACATTTGTGTAGACAATAAGTCACACAATGGTGAGATCTTTGCCTGATCAGAAGTGTCTTCTATTAGTTTTGGTTTTCCACCTCCAATGAAGAGCAGCACACAGCTGCTTCTCAAGCCTAAGGGCCCTATTTTAATGATTATATGCTACTTTAGCATATCATTATTAAATATAAATGTTTATTAAATAAATGGCCTGAAGGGACGGACTGTCAATGTTGCTAACTTGCCGACTTTCTCTCTAGATTTAGGGACTTTTGGAGCTAGTGCTGCTGGCTACTTTCATTGGAAAAGAGTTGGCAACACTGGGCTTGGTTTTTTGGTTGGATAATGTTAAAAGCATACTCCTGCTAGTTTCTCAACATTACCAATACTACCTTTATTTTACAGACTTTCACTCAAACTGTCCAAGGTCAATTGAAGGTTTCGGGATAGCTTATAAATTAAATCCAGATGAATATTGGCCACTGAAAAACTATTATAACAGTTCAAATACAAAGTTGATTTCAGTTGTCAGTCAGCAAATCCAATGGCTATAACTTCCCAAAAATCTTCTGTTCTAAAATCTGGGTTAAATACCTACTTGCATGCAAAGTTCTGAGGAATATCTCTTTAATATTTTATTTTTTTCCAAAGGATTAGTCTGTAGACATTACCCTTCCAGATCATGTGATTTTTTTCAGTATCATGCTTAGATTAAGAGGACAAGTCTGTCTTTTGTCATCCAGAACCAGGTCTGAATGGTTCAAGATGCAACTGCGTCAAAGTATTTAGCATCCCATTCCACTAATTTCAAACATTTTCTGTGGGGAACCCAACTATGTAAATAAAAAAAAATCACAATTAGCACAATTACTCTACAAAAATTAAGCACAGCTAAAGAATTTAATTTCTCCTCCAAACTTTAAGGCTGACGTCATGCTCAGGTGGCCACAGTGCTCCCACACGATGAATGAAAAGAAATTAGTCAACGCTGTCTTTTACTAATTCTCAGCCGCCCAGGTTTACTCATCAAAGTGCTGTCAGGTCTTGTAAAATGATGTTGGTTTCCATGATCTTTGGCTCTCCACAGTCAAGCCCACGTTGTTGAGTGATGGTGGAGGAAGGGTTAGAGGACACACACACACACACATGCACTGTGGTCACGGCAGGCCCAAACCACAGGCTCCCATGTAGAAGGAGTCAGTGAACAGACCTTTATTCCTGCACTGAGCTGCTCTATGAGTAAACTAACTCACTCAAACTCTCATACTTTGTGTGTCAATTCTCTTTACTTACTCATTTAGTAACGTGTGTGTTGCCAGACTCTAAAAAGTCATTCAATGCGCTGAACGTGCCTCACCGAGTTTCTTTTGTCTGGTTTGCATGCTGCCCCTCTTACCTGGAGGGTTTTGTTTGTCTGCTGTGTGACCTCGGAGTGAACTCTCTCAGGTTGGCCTGTTGCCCAGTCAGGGACGTGCAGCCCATTTGGCCCCTCTAGTACCTGTCCAACACACTGATTGGGTTACTGACTGTGTGTCGGAGTAAACAGGTACTTCCCCACCTATCCAGGAGCCCTGGCACAGCAGGCATGTGCAGAGGTACACAAAGATCCTTTTACATTTTCCACTCTCCTAGAAGCCCCAGGCGCCCTGTGTGAGCTAATGTATGCATGCATACGTGTGTGTGTGTGTGTGTGTGTTACTGTGTTTATGTTTGCAAAACCTCTTGGAAACCTCTGGGTGTTTTCCGTAGGGGGGAAGTTGAAGAGGACCCAATCACTCTGTTTGAGTGTGTGTGTGTGTGTGTGTGTGTGTGTGTTTGAGGTGTGAGTGCAGTGGTTAATTCAATAAAGACTCATCTTTCCCCTGTGAAAGTACCCTACACAAGCTAAATCTATCGTAGTAGGATATCATGTTGCCTGCTCACCCAGGTCTCTCTCCTCGGCACATTGCCTCAGTCCAATAGCCCCCGAACGCACACCCCAATGCACACACAACACTAAAACCCCCTCAGGCGTCAGTCAGTGAGCCAATCCATCATGGGAAGTTTGCGCTGATGAGAAGAAAAGGAAAAAAGAGCAGTATGGTGGAGAAAGAGAGGAACAGGCGCACGGTTAGAGATGGAGGCGAAGGAAAGAGGAGAAGATGTAGAACCCTGATTATGGTGTTGGATGAGGGAGAGGATGCTGGTTGATGGCTGGTGTGAAACGATTGAGGAAAGCTGGAGGGAGAAGTAAAGGGTGAGGGGTGAGGTTGGGATGTGTGGCATCTGTTGCCAGTTTGATTTTTTGTTTTTTCCGATAAATAAGTCCTGGCATGGTTAGCGCCAATATGCGTGAGAACCCCTGTACAGCGATAACTCCCCACGTCAGTTTGCTGCAGTGAAAACATCAGACTATAAGGCTGGAGGATTTATACTGGTCAGAAATCAGTAAATCTCAGACACGGAGAAACCACAATACTGTCATGATCTGAGCCCAACAATGGGAGATTGGATAAATGCAGACGCTGGACTGCTTGGACATGCAACAATGTATGACAGGCCTCACCACAACTAGAATATTATGTTACCGGAGGATGAATATCAGGGACTTGGAGAGAGAAAATGATCCAGTCTATTTGTACATGTACGTGTGTGCTTTAGGTGCTATGTGAGGGCTTGATTATGGGCGCTAATGCTTGTAGCAACAATTGCATCCCTAAACAAATAAAGAAACCGCTGAGTAAATAGATCAAAGAATATCAGAGTTATTGATTATCAGCTTAGGACTTCTGGAGCATCCTGGAAAGGTTGCATCTGACCGGAGAGTAATAAAAGTTGGAGAAAAAGGGCAAAGGGTGTAGAGAAGCAAGAGAGGAGATGGAGCCAAAAGGAGTGGAAAAAGAGGAGAGAGAAAGAGAGAGAGAGAGAGAGAGGAGAGGTTTCCAGTGCAGGGCTGTGTGGCTGGCTGTGTGCTCCTGTTCTGCTAGGCGGCCGTGGCTGGCTAAATAAACAATCCTAATTGGCTGTGGAGCCCCACTAGTCTGGGGTTTCACTCGCTTTCATCCTCGGGAAACTGCTGGGAAGCTGTGGGAGAGCTGAGGTGAGGCATCATGATAAACACACATGTGCTCAATCACGCACGCACATGAGAACTCGCAGACATGTACACACCGACCGGGTGAAACTTGATTAAATGCACAGAGGCGGCTTTTTGATTCTGTGCTCATTCTGTCGTCAGGTAAACGGTGATACATGAGAATTAGTATAAGAGCTGTGGCCTCCCCTGCCTGCAGTTTAGCTCAGAGGAGAGTAATGTGACCACCTGCTCGGCACATCTGGGGATGAGCAATGCACATACATACACAGACACACACACACAGACACACACACTTCCTTGTGCACACAGAAATAGATGCAGACACATGAACAATCACACATATGATTCATACCACATAAATACACACTGACACAGACAAACACAACAGCAAATTCCTGGATGTGGCGGACACAGCCGGAGCCCCGAATGACTAAGTTACACTAACAGCATTACGGCATCGACTCTGGAACAAATACAACACAGCAGACTTTATCCATCACGGACCATTTAGATTTATCTGCTGAGGTTAGATGAAGACATTAATGATCTCTTCTTTTAGCAACACAAGCACAGTACTTTTCAATATGAGAGACATCTAGTGGTGTAAACGAGAGCTGAGTCCAAATCTGTCAACTTGTCTTATCATCAAAACTAAACATGTTGGCCTGTTTCTATTTGCTAGTGTATATACAGTACCATAAGAGAGAAGAGCACTGTTATACGAAGAGGGTGTGACCAGGACAGAAAAAAGAGTGCGATGTATATTAGGGCTTGGGGGAAAATCGATACAGCATAGTATCGCGATATTTTGCGTGGCAATATTGTATCGATATACAAGTATCGATCTTTTATTATATAAACTATTAACCTCTTAACAATAGAGAACAGAGATAGACAATAGAAAACGAATTGATTTGTACCAACCATGTCATGTTAGCTTGTCGTGAAAAACACAAAATAACGCTCCAAAGTTGCGCTAAATTTTGGCGAGGAAAAACTTTTTCAAAGGGGTCCCTTGACCTCTGACCTCAAGATATGTGAATGAAGACTCTGAGATGAACAGAGTGAAAACTGTATCTTATTAGATAAAACTGATGTTGACAAACTGCATAATTTGCAGTTGAGAAAAGGTAATAAATCGCATTATTACACGGTTTTGTTGAATACTCGATTCTGATTGGTCAATCATGGCGTTCTACCGCCTGTTATTTCTTTATAACAGTTGCTATTGGCGCAGTTCTGATGTCTGATGTTGATATATCTAATTGCAATATATCGCAAAATGTTTAAAATCACAATAAGATTGTTTCATGATTTAAGTATCATGATAATATCGAATCGTAGGGCCTCTGGAGAGTCCCATCCCTAATGTATGATGCTCTCATCTTTCTGAAAATGGTTTTGAATCATCAAGCTTTTATTCTTATGTAAGCGAACCGCTGACACACTGTCTAATGCATATTTTATGATCTGGCATGCAAAGAGTACCTTAAGGAAAAAGAAGATCTATAAGTACTGAAGACTGTGTTTCAGTGTGACGGGATTGTTTTGTTTGAGCGAAAGAAAGAAGAAGAAAGACGGGCTCTTTTGCTCTCAAGTGCAACTCTGGCCCTTAGCCCGGCATGGCTCGGGAAGGGGGATTGTGAAAGCGGTTGTCATGGAGGAGAGCTGGAGAATAGAGAGAAGGATAGGAGAGGAAAATACTTCTGGATAGCACTGGTCACTTGATGTCTCCACTTTGAATGTTTTATGGCCTCAGCAACAACAAAATAAAAACTTGAGGGAAAGGGGCTGATTAGAGATTTGAAAGCACATAACATGTTATTCTCAAACAAATAAATGCCACGATTTGCACCCCTGTATTTAGGTGATGCACTTTGCAACAGCAGCAACAAAAGATTGTATGGCATTATCAGATATAGATTATTCAGAGGCAATTATAATATTGCAAGTATGCACCCAATTTCATGGCAATTCATCCAATAGCTGACATTTCGCTCAAAACCACAAATGGCAACATTATGATGGCGCTAGAGGAAAAGTCAGAGGATCACCAAAGTAATTAAGATTCATCATCTGGGAACCACGAATATCTGTGCACAATTTTGTGCCAATCCATTCAGTATAGGTTGATATATTTCACTGATTAAGTGAAAGATTTGACCTGCTGATGGTGCTAGATAAAAAGTCAGGGGGTCACCAAAGTCGTTAGGATTCATCATCAGGGCACAATGAATATCTGTGTTATCTCTCATGGAAATTCATCCAGTAGGTGTTTAGATATTTCAGTGTGTGGACGGTCAGCTGACATTCCTAGAGCCACGCCACTGGAAATACAAAGTACAACACCAGAACTATGAAGTAATCTCTGGGAATTGCACACTGAAAGACAAAAAACTATTGTGACATTCACCACATTAAAGAGAAACAATATTATATATGGGAGAGTCAGCACATCATTCATCACATGTCAATGTTCAAAAACGAGTGTTCGCTCGCTGTCTTCCATGACATCCTCTGGAAAAATCAGAGTTCATAGTGGTTTAATGGCTCTGGCACCAAGCTGTGAGTCAAAGGGCTGGATGTAAAGATGGCTCCGACCCAAATGCAGCGGCCCAGCCTGCCTTCATCCTTCCTCCCCTCTGAACTTTTTCTCGTCATCTGACTACTGGCTCACACTCGGCGATCATACTGCTCCTCGCGTGACCAACACACCCCGGGAATCCAGATGAGCCGTGAGAGGAGATTCTGTGTGTAGCGTGCCCTCGTTTGCATGTGTGTGCAGGGAATTAAAGAGTCCTTATGCACGTTATGTGTATGTCAGTCAGGCACCTCATGTATCAGACAGCACCTCTGTTCACTGGAGCAAAATGAACAGGAGACAAGGGGCTTTCCTACCTGGCTTGAATACTCCGCTCACGGGTTAAAGGTCAGAACCTGAGAAGAAAATGCCGGCACTTGACAGCTGCGACTGCATGTGCGTAAATGTGTTTGCCAGGGGTCGAGAATTAATGCATTTGCTCCCCTGGGGGGGCAAAGGACAAGTGATCTAGCTGCTATAGAGAGAGAAATACACGACCACACACCCACGCATGAACACATGCACACGCAAAGACAGAAAGGTGATAGAGGGAGATGGGCTGGATATTGAGTGCTGCTGCGTAGACTGGAAGGCGGGATGGTGGACAAGGAATAGGATTATTTGATAGGGACGAGGGTGGGCGGTAATCACTTTTTCCAGGGACCTCTCCGAAGATGTCATGTCATCAGCATTTCCCTGGCAGCTCGTTCGCAGCGAGAGAGGGAGAGAAGGAGGGAGTGAAGAGAGGGGAAGGAGGGAGAGGCTGAGGGCGCGCTTCTTCCGAAGGTGGCAGGCAGCCAACAACAACAGCCGACTCCAGTAGGTCGGCACAGGAAGGGGGGGTGGGGGTGTGGATCTATGTGTGTATGTGTGTGTGTGTGAATGGGGTGGGGGGTGCTGTTAAAGCCCTTATGTGTGCACCCTGCGCTCCTCAAGCGTTCTCGTTTGTTGTTCCCGAGCCAGAGGGCCTTCGGCTGGGCCAGTCCCAGGGGAGTCGTTACACCACATTCCTTTCCCATTATTCCAGGCGTCTCTTTACGAGCAGCACCATCCCCGGATTCGGCTGGCCTTTCCTCTCGCCCCTGATGTCCTGTGTTTTCATCCTCGTCATTACTTTTTGGTTATTAGCTGCCGAGCTGCCGAGGCGAAAGACGGTGATGTGTCAGAGAGCCAGGGGGGGGGATTTAAGGGCTACTACAAAGCCAGTGCATGTGTGTGTGTGTGTTTGAATGTTTGCCATCTCATCCTAAAACTACATCTTGACAAAATTCAAACCACTAGAGTTTCTAGTTTATACAAAGTCAAGTAAAACAGTTATCTAAATTTGAGTTGCTACATGCAGAACATCATAGAAGGACGACAGAGTGAGAGATAGTTCGCTAACATCTGCTGCAGAGAACAGGTGTCCCAGGATCTCCAGTTCCATGTGGATCACTGATGACCCAGCAGGGAAACGCATCATCAGGACCGCTCTTATCACTCGCTCTCCTTCTCCTCACATTCACTCCTTCTGTCTGTCTCTCTCTCTTCTCCCCTCGTCGCCTCCTCCCCCCTCCTAAATGCTCTCCTCTTCTTCCCACCGTGCGGAGCCTTCTTCCGTTGGGTCTCCGTGACCTGAGAAGAGAGGAATGCTCATCAGAAGTATGTCAAGACTCTTCAAGGTCCCTGATGGGAGGGGCCCAGAGGAGCCTCAGGCCTGGGAGGGGCCTCGTGACTGACTGACAAGTACAGGTGAAAGCGGATTGGGTCATCCTTGTGTCAGTGAGGACACACACAGACACAGACACACAGGCTCCAGCCAGGCTATGCCTCTCTGGGAAAGAGTTTAGAGGTCAACTACAGCTGTGTTGAGGTACAAGGGAAAGTAGAAGCTCCCTGACCCACACATGTCAAATGACTATATTTGATCTGTAATAGAGTCTACAGTCTTCTCGGTTTTGCAGTTCCTTTTAACATCCTGTTCACTGAGACTGAGACACTTATTAGTGGAGAATATCCTTACTGAAGTTGATAGGGTCAAATAAATGAATGCTTTTCTGAAAACATTTCTTTTTATGCCTTGAAATGACTCAAGTGAGGCCACAGCCTTAGCACCTTGTAGAAAAGTTGCATTTATTTTTGTTGAACGTCTATTTAAGCAGGGGAGTATGGTCCAGTAAACTGAATGAACTGTGACCCAGTCTACACTGTATGAGCTGGACGTGTTAGTTTTTCCTTGTTCGGAGGAAACACATTCCTTAGTTGCACCTCTGACCTTCGAGAGAGGGAAGAGATCCTCCAGAAATAAATGAATAAATAAACAAGGAGAAAGTCCAGGCTTCTCTCCAGAGGTTGCATTTTCTCCTTCTCTCTTCTGTGTTTGTGACATGCGTCACTGCTGCTGATAAAACCTTTTTTTTTTTCAAGATGCATTACAGTTATCAAGTGTAACTGTTAGAGAACATATCCTTGATCTATACTTCACAACCGTGGTTATTTTGTATTTCTTTATTCGACAGTGTTTACAATTTGTAACCTGTTTGTCAGGCACTGTGATGACTCTCCATCAAGGAACTGAACCGCTGACACTTTGGCTTGGTTAACTTCCTGTGTCACCTCCCTGAAATGTCCATACACACCCTCACTTCCTTTCTGACAGGATGCAGGGCTGTGGTTGGCAGCTGAGCATGGCTGTTATTTCTGGCATCAAAAGGTATCAGCCGCTTTTAAACCTTAATAAACACAATAGACATTAAAACAGCGACAAAGAGGACTCGTCAATGTTCCTGCTCTCACATCTCGCCTATCGGAGGATCTCGGTCACTCGTTAAAAACATTTTTATATTTCACTTTCTCTCCTTCATTAATTAATTAATTGAATAATTTCCCTTTAGTTTGTTTGACACCTGTTTTCTTGGCTACACCTAAAAACTAATGTCTTCTTTGCTTAAATGTCATCCATGCTTGACATCGGGTTAGCCTGTAGGCCTTTTTCACAGCAGACATTTTGACATTATCATAGTACGGAAAACAAAGTGGTGACTAGAGGCTGACCAAGACACTTATTATACTCACAAATCAATTATGACAGCACCGTCTACATCAAATATATGAAAAAAAAGAAAGAAGTATTTCTAAGATTATGTTGAAATGTGAAGAGGAACAGCAGGGAAACAGACGTAGAAGGAAAGGGAGGGAGAAGGGGTAATAAGATGTGAGAAAATGTAAGGAAGGTGCTGAGCGACTAAAGAGTCAACAGAGCTGTCAATCATGCCTGGTTTGTATAAGTCTACTCAGTCCTGGGGGAGAAGGCTAATCAGGCAAAATGAGAGAAAACATCTGTGCAAGGCGTATTTGAACTTTTTAAAAGAAGAAGCTGTGACATGAACAGCAGATCAAGCAGCATTAACAGTATGAAGGGAGGAAGGAGCGTTAAGCTCTTAAGGAAGCAGAGGTCAGAGACCCGCTGGATGGACACAGCGTTGTGTGGCACTACTGTACCTGCAGTTGGATCTGAGAGAAGAGTTGTAGCCCTTTAAATACTAGACCTTATCAAACACGATCTGCAGACTTTCTTCAGCTACAACTTCTGTAAATACTGACCTTTCGGATACGTTGCTTCATCTTCATGCATTTACAACATCTTGAATCTTTATATGCTGGTTTCCCTGAGTAGATTCACAGAACACGTTAAGGGCCTGATTAATCTTAGTTACTTGCTTAGTCGTGCAGGTTTTAGCACTGATGCTCCTGATCAATACACTACACCACTGGCACTGCTTCTGAGACACTTAGAAGGACAGAGCGCAGGATTTGGCCGCATGTGGTTGCAGATTGCAACTATTGAGTACCCCTCCGCTCACTTCTCCATACTGCGGTAACGTGAGCCGAGGCTGAAAAAACGCGGTGACGCCGTTCGCCTCACTCAGAGGCCATCCTTACCATAATAACACTACTTTAGGAGCAACTGAAGTCAGACGACGGTTGGCGGTACCACGGTTTTGCACTCTGTGGCTCACATTACCACAGTTTCACAGGTGTTTCAGAGAACTACGGTGGCCTCCAGGTAACGTAAAAACACAAAAGGCTCTCGCTAGAGCCAGTGTTTGGTTTGTCCGTTCTGGGCTACTGTAGAAATGGCGGACTCCGTGAAGAGGACATGCTCTCTATGTAGATATGAAGGGCTCATTCTAAGCTAATGAAAAACATAATGATTCTTAGTTTCAGGTGATTATACACAAATGAAAACATAGTTATGAGTATTATATTACATTTTAATAGATCCACCAAAATGTTACACACTGTTCCTTTAAATTGAACGAAAGTTCAAGTGATCATTTTGTGTAAATTATTTTCCAGTTTGAGTATGTTTTTTTTATGTAATACCACATGTCTCTTCATCGTATTTTACTTTGATTAAAACTCTGGAACTGCTGTCACACTGCTTGAAAATAAGTAGTTCTTCTTATAAGTATACTCTCTCTCCTACTGAGATGTCCAGTTCCCAGGAGGTCTCTCTGGTGCAGTTTGGAGTCCTGTGGTGTAACTGTAAAATAATGCCTCCTAGATGGCCCTGAGAGCCCAGACACATACAGGATGACATACTGTACACTTGCACTGCACATGCACCTACAGTGATTTTTGACTACAGAGAGTCCAGAGGTAGTATATTACCTATAGAGGAGGAATCAGGTGGATTTATGACCCGCTGCATCCGTCACAACCCTGAAATATCAAGAACAAACAAGGAACACATGGGCTAAACCTTTGAGCACTTTTATACACACTTACATAGGTGCCTTGTGTCTGTATGTGAGTTGTGTGTGCGCATGCAGGTTTTGTGTGTTTGAAAGTTTTACACTACGTCTGGCTCAGGGAACGTGACACAGTTACTAAAGTGAACACAAATGAACAATGGGGGGTGGAAATCAGTAGTATCAGAAATGCGGGATGTGCGGCGTGTGTGCTGTGGAGGTGTAGAAGCAGCAAAAGCAAAAGAAGGTAATTTAGGGTGGATGTGAACTGTAGGAGAGGAGAGGCAGGAAGAAGCACATGGGCCAGTTTATATAGCCCAGGTGAAGCTTAATCAGTAGAGGACCCTCTCTGAGGTTGAACAGGACAGCCTCCAAGACAGTGGGAGGGGCGTCACACTATTATACACCATCTCCCCGACACATACACACACACACACACACACACACACACACACACACACATAGCGCAGTGTAGTGTCTATGCCCTCCTCCTGCCCTTGTCATCACCTCCTTCTAACAAAACTCCTTGAGGCCCTACACTACTCAACAAGAGGATTTTATTCAGATCACTCTCCCACTGTATTCCCTTTCTCCCCTCACTAACCCCACCTCAACACACACATCACACACATCCCTCCCTCCCTCCCTGCCATCCCCCCCCCCCCTTCAATCCCATCTCCCTTTCCACTCTCCTCAGCCCGGAGGGTCTGTCGGAGCAGAGCAATTTCCATACAGAGTATGAAGAGCGATACGGCAGATATCTCAAATAACAGGAGATCAACATACGGCACCATTTCAGCCGCCGAGAGTGCGAACACACAGATCATCATCACACGCAGGCACTTTAATTAACCTGGGAGAGTCTGAACAGAGATGACGTCAAAATCTCTACATTCATATCATCAGCTACAGTTTTTGATGTCATGCATAATTTGTATAATGTACACTATATGAGCAGGCATAGTGGTTTTTGACTTTTTGTGACCCATTAAAATGAGGGAGTGTCTTGACTTGTGACTGCATCACAGCTTGTGACCCTATGCACATGAGTTTAGAGGCCAAAGGAGGTCAACAAAAAAAAAGAAAATCTAAAGAAATACATACATTTTGTGTAACAGAAGTATTACTTTTTTCATATGTGTCAACTTAATCATCTTGTGAACCCTCAGATTTGTACCGGGCCCAAGGTTGTTGGAAAAAAACAAGCAAGAAAAAGAAAGAAGAGAAAGACGATGGGATACATTTTTTCTAGATCTATCTTTCTCTCATTTTCTTCCCTCTGATGTACGCTCTGCTTAGTGGTTCTCTTTAGTTCTTCTGCTCTTTGCCCGCACGAGCCTCAGTCTGACTGGCTGCATAGGGGGGATTTCCCTGATGATGCAGTACCAAGATTTGACACTAAAAGGCAGTGTTGTAAATCTGTGCTGACAGCACATCATTAGTGTTTCACTATCATATAACTTTAGGTGAGGACAGAGAATTGGGCTATGCACTGTGAATATGTTAATTTGTAAATTTAATAGAATAAGTACTTTAAAACACGTCCACTGATCACACTCTACTTTTTCTCTTCTCTCTGTGCTTGTGTTCTCTCTCTCACCCCTCTCCCACTTTCTCCTTCTTTCTGTGGGAACTGTCAGTAGAAACAGGTCAGCATCACTCAGGAATGCGTTTTTTTCTGTGATCCATCTTGGTTGCCATGCTGAAGAGAAAAAAAAATGATCTTGGGTGGGCAAGGAGTTACAGTGAGGCTCTGCAGTATCATTAAAAACCTTTCTGAACTTCCAGGTTGGAAAGCTGAGGAGGAAGCGTCATTTGCCTTCAGGGGACACAGTGATGATGAAGAGGGTAATGGGTGAAGGGGAGGAGAAAATGGGGGTAGTGCAGAGGTAGTAAGGCAGAAGGTCGTCCCTGACTCTCTGACATCAGACAGTAGATGAGGCCAGGGGCAGCACACAGTGGAATGGACAGACATAACTGTTTATGTGTGTTATTGTTAGATGACGTGAGTGTTTGAGGGTTGATTATTCCATTTGCTGTTTTGTCTTTGTCTAGGACACTGGAGTTAAGCAATGGGAGGGGACGGTGGCTGTAAATACTGTGTAGCCTATATGTGTGTACATGTGTGTGGAGTGAGGAGGATGTTTTCGGGCTTTGAGCATCACTTTGTTTTCTTTACATCCCTCTCTTTCTATAAGGACCGGTTGCTGCACATTGTAACACACAATAACAGACAGATTGACAGATAGATAGATAGATGGATAGATGCGTGCATGCAAAGTCATGCCACAAATTCTCAATTGGACTGGGGTCTGGACTATTGACATTGCTGTTTTGAAGGCATTCCTGCATAGCTATGGCTTTATGTTTGGGGTCATTGTCATGCTGGAAAAGTCACAGTTGGCATGCAAGCTGCAGAGGGGTTGTCTGTGGATTTGCGGCATTGTTTCTGCTGACATGCAGTGTTTTGGCTTAAACATGAATCTTTAGTAAGGTGGCAAAAATGTCAGTTTCGGTGTTATAAAATCAGATAACCTTATGGTCAGGTTTGGTTAGGTTTGTTTCAGGGTACCACACACACACCTGGCAAACACTAGACCAGATGTCATGTGAGTTTTCTTCAAAAGTGACTTTCTCTTTTTCTCGGTTGCAACTTGTGAAGCACCTACTGCACAGTCTCTCCAATCTCAACCATGAAGCTCCTTCAGTTTCCTCAGTGGCTCCCTTCATTTGTGCCTTTTTCCACACAGACACTCAGCTCAGGACAGCCTGCTCAGACGTACAGCTGTGCCCCATATTCTTAGACCTTTTTATTAATGGATTGACCTTACTACACTTAGTTGGATATTCAGCGCCTTGTAAATGTTCTTGTATCTTTTTCTCTGATTGGTACTTTTCTGTAAACTTTCATAGATTTGTTAGAATTCATCTTTTGTCCTCATGGCACAGTTTTTGCCAAGAAAAATGAACAAATACATACATCAAAATGCAGTTATGATAAAGGTTTTCAGAGGGGGTACAAATACTTGTGCAATGGATTTTCTGGAAAGTGTTTTGCATTTTTACTTAGTTTCAATATATTTGTTTAAATGAATTAACTGTAAATTCAAAATGAAGCTCTGTACTCCTTGGAAATAAGTTGCTTGAGGCTTGAATATAATGACATTACCAATAGCATCTCATGTTGCTCAGACAATCTATGCAGTGTTGCACACAGTGATGATTGTCTGTCCAAACTAAAAAAAAATCTTTCTATAATTGCCTTACATTTGATGCATACAAAAGAAAACCACTTCATGCTTTCAGTGTGTAAGTTTTGGCACCAAGTCAGCATAATCCATACTTTATACTGAGAACAGATAAAACAAAAAAATGCTAGAAATCCAGGAGCTGTTTAAAAAAATCCATACTTCTCACTCACATGTAATCGCCCTAACAGGGTCTAATATTAATTTATATGAAGGAGTTTTTCAGGGGCGACTGGTGCAAATTTTTCTAGGAAGAGCTGTGCCACATACAATCGATTTCAGCAAACATCCCGGTATGATTTGATGCAAAAAAAGTGAAGGTATCAAAAGCACATTACTACTTTTCAGTTAAATAATAATAATTATTTTATTCCAACAGGAGCAGTAAAGAATGCTTAGAAAAACACAACAGTATAACATGTACTCAGTGGTGGAAAGTAACTAAGTACATTTACTCAGGTACTGTACATAAGTACAATTTTGTGGTACTTGTATTTTACTTGAGTATTTTCCATGTTCTGATACTTTCTACTTCTACTCCACAACATCTCAGAGGGAAATATTGTACTTTTTTACTGCACTACATTGATTTAATAAGTTTAGTTACTTTATAGATTCAGATTATTAATACAAAATATAATCAACGTATAAATGATGTATTATTATAGATTAATGATGATGATTGTCTGTCCAAACAACATTTTTTTTTTTTTATAATCGCCTTCCATAAGATGCATACAAAAGAAAACCACTTCATGCTTTCAGTGTGTAAGTTTTGGCACTAAGTCAGCATAATCAATTTTTTATACTGAGAACAGATAAAACCAAAAAATGCTGTTTAACCTTCCTGTTGTCCTTGGGTCAAATTTGACCCATTTTCAAACTTCATCTAATCACAAATATGGGTTTCTTTCATCTGATTGCCCCAAAATAACATGGATGAAAGTAATTCATAATTTCTGGGGGGGGTTCATATACTCAAAAAGGAGTTATCATTTCATGTAAATGAAGTTTATTGACCATAATTTACAGAGAAAAGTAGTGTAAAACTTGTGGTAGTGAGTTAGAATGAAGTTGGCTTAAAAAGGTGTCATTATGTGCTGCCATTGAAAATGTTTTGTATATTATAATATTTATTATATTCTGACTAAACTTTGACATATACCCATCTGTGATAATCCATCAATAGTATGTCCCACTGATAGTCAGAATAATTAAAAATTTCTGCTTTTTTTTTTTACTCAAAAATTAGGTGTAATTTCATGGAAATAATGTTTATTAACCATAAATTCCCCCCAAAAAAGTGTAAAACTTTGTGGTAATGAGTTGGAACGAGGTTGGCTAAAAAAAAAAGAAGAAAGTCTAACACAGAATTAGGTGATAATTTATAGTTTATGCTTTATATAAACCGTGAAACCAGACCAAAAGTTGCACGGTCGACGGGAAGTCGAATCCTTACTCCATACTTCTCACTCACATGTAACCCCTCTAATAACAGGGTCTAATATTAATCCATATAAAGGAGTTTTTGCTTGCAGATGATAACCTCCATGCTGGGAGTCTGTTTATTAAATACACGCCCCCTGTGCATGTTAAACTGTGGATATATCCTGTGCATGGTTATAGTGCTTTGACGCATGGGCAGCTACTGCAGGAGTGTGTGCTCATAATCTCTGCAAAAATTATTACAGGGGGTGCTTTTGCAGGGCAGGGGGTGGAGGTGGAGGGTGGAGGTTTGTCTTTGGGGGTGTCGGAGCTGGTCCCATGAATCTGGGATGTCTCTGTGTACAGTGTGAGCAGAGTTAGCAGCCAAAGTTTGCAGAGAGCGCACCGGCAGGAAAACTTCGCTGGAGAGGCGACCCAGTGATCCCTCTTGTCACTACCTATTTACCCACGGATCTCCAGTGCAAACATGCGGACTACACACTTCAATTAGCGGGGACTTCTGTGCTGTTTCAGGGGGTGAATCTCTCCCTCTTGCTCTTGAAAGATAACAGTTTGCTGCCTTCGCTGCTGCACGCTGTCGCTTCAATGGACTATATCTTTATCATCCAGTGAGTAGCTCAGACTAACATTGATTGTCCAGATAAGTGTTGGACCATGAGCATAACTTTTAACGCTATATGCCATGTAGTCCTATAGTAGTCGTGGGTGTTTATAAAAAAAAAAACAATGCACTCCCCCTGTGACAAGGAACCCTTATCTCGGAAACACCGACTCATGGCTGCAGCTATGCCCGGCGAGGAGAGCCCATTGCCCGGCCACAACACTTCCAGGACTGACCGGAGTAATGGATTAGTAGTAGGTGGACTGGTGCACTGTTTCATATGTGGAAGTGGAGTAACACCTGGGAAGGAGTTGAGGTTGCAAGTTGCATACCAAAAAGAGAGGGTACCGTTTTTCCCCTTCCTCCAGAACCAGGAGCCAGCCCCGGGTGCGTGTGAAGTGAGCCCGGCGGATGGTGGCCATGCGCCGGTGTGCGCCGTGTGCCACTGCTTCCTCACGGAGCAGTGGAACTCCTTCGAGCGCAGCAGGACGCCCATCGAGAAGCGCATGTACTGGCTGAAGCGACCGTACCAGTGCGACTCCCGGAGGGTCCCGCAGGAGTGGAACATCTCCTACGACCTGGAGAGGAGGATCAGTGGCAGCAGCCAGAACAACTATGACGACGGGGGCGCAGATGAGTCTGATTTCTCCTCTTTTTCTGAGAACATGTCAGACCAGGAGATGGATTTAGTCGGCAAAGAGAGCAAGTGCCTAAAGGGAGCAGCATCTGGCAAATCGCCAAGAGACAGTAGCAGCAGCAGCAGGAAGAACAATGTCATCAGTGTTAAAAACAGCCCGGATTCACAGCGTGCAATGCGCTACCCACCAGTGGCGGTGGGTGTTTACGCCGCGCATGGGTCGCCAAAAGCGGACAGTGTTCTTCCAACGCGGCGCGGTGGTGCCAAAATTATCAATAATGTGTGTCAATCATCAGAATCATCTCTGCTGGCAAAGTCCCAGGAGAGATTCCCAGCTCAGCGGTGCTATGACAGTCCTTTCTCTGACACACCTGTGCAAGACAACGGGGTCATTATGCGCAACAGGCGCTGGATGGAGGAGGAGGGGGTTAATAATGTCAGACACGTGGAGCCTCGTCAGATCCAGCGTGCTGTAGACAGCAGCTGTGCACCATCCAGACACCCATCACTGCTATACCACCCCAACACTGCTCTGTCATCTGTCGCCACTAAATGTAACCCTGTTCCTAGGGAGAATAACTCTGACAGCTCTGATGATGAAGATGAGATTAACATTACAAGTGATGATGACATGGATACCTATGAGAGCAGAACAACTCAGTTTAGACCTGTCAGAGACCTTTCAGCTAGGAAGTCACACCACACTCTGGTGAACACCTGTTCAGAGGAGGAGTGTGTTTGCTATATCTGTGGCTCAGGGCTCAGACATGATGGCCGTTTTAAAGTCAGTGTTCAGAAACAGGAGAGGGCACAGGGCGAGCCCTTTTTTCCATTCCTGTGGCTCCACTCCCCTCCCCGAGGTGCAATACCCATCAGCCCAGCGGGTACCACCCTGGTGTGTGGCAGCTGCCACACCTCCCTCATGCAGCAGTGGCAGAGCTTCCAGCTGGCAGATGTGCCTGTCCTCCAGCGCCTGTATGTGGTCCCCCTCAACCAGGCCACCAATTCTCTCCATCCTTCTCAGCTAACTCCCCCAGAGTCCATGGAGGGCACAACAAATGACCCCAGGGCTTCCCAGCATGAGGCCTGTTTCCTCTGCGGTCAGGAGTGTGGAGGAGACATGAGAGTAGCATATTCACAGGCGGGTGTTGGCAAATCCCGTGGTGCGATGTATTTCCCTTTCATCAACATGTTGCCATGCCCGCCTAACGCCCAGGGGGTGAGGAATGGCCGTGTGCACTGCTGCCCACAGTGCCACTTCATCCTGGAGCAGATCTGGGGTGCGTATCGACTCAGCCTTAGTGAAGACCTCATCACCTCTGTCAGCTCCTTTCTGGTCAGGTACCACGCTGCCATGGCCAGCCATGAGGGCTCTGGACCAGCCCATTCCCAGACCGGTGTGGTTTCTCGCCCCGGCAGCTCCATGTCGGTGTGTTACCTGTGTGGAGGTGAGCTGTGTGCTGGCGGAGAGTACCAGCTGCATGTCAACCCACCTGGGCGTTGTGGGGAGAGGGAGCCTTTCTTCCCCTTCCTCACCGTCCACCCTCCTGCTCCCCGTGCCAAGCCAGTGGACGCCACAGGCCTGGTGTCAGCTTGTAATCTCTGCTACCATGATCTACACACCCAATGGGCCCAACATGAGAACAAGGGACTGGGTCCCTCCACCCCTTCTACTTCTAGTCTATCCAGTGCCAACCCCCAGCCGCCCAGCTCCCCTTGGGCTCGCCAGTACAGCTGTGAGGCTTTTGTGTGTTTCTTCTGCAGGAAGGAGCAGCGCAGGCAAGGTAGGCTGTGCGCTGTCACTGTGGCCAGGCTGCCCGTGTTCCTGTATGCACCTCGCAGCACACGCACGCTCCTGGTGGATGATGGGAGGAGGCTGGTGATTGGCTCGTGTGTGGAATGTAAGGCCATGGTGCAGGTGGGACAGAGCATGCAGCAGGACAGAGATAGGCTTGGACATGGAGCCTCAGACGGGGAGAGGAAAGAACCAGAATCAGCCTCCTCGCCGCAGTCTAGACACAAGGTAAGCAAATTGCCTGATAAGACACACATTTATTTTTTCCCTGTCTTCAAATTTGTCTCAATGCATTCATAAGCTTGCAATGACAGTCTCCCTTTAGCTTTTAATCCCCCAGCATTCCCACAGTGCAGCGCAGACTGTGTTTGCCCTGACACGACCTCTGAGTCACATGGCAAGGGATGATTTAGACATTTTGCATAGTGGATCTGCTGTGATAAAGAAACCCTTTCTTTTATCAGGCTTTATCGTGATGCAGATGGGGCTTTTTGTGCTTTTGACAATTTTACTGTGTTTCTGTTGAATGTATTAATATCCTTGAAACTGTGTGGTGGAGTACTGTGTTCTACTTTTTTGCAGAAGAATATATCTCAAACAGTTTAGTTTGTGTGTGTGGCTGGAGACTGAAAAGCTTACTCGGGGTGGGCCGACACAGCTTGGATGAACAATGATGAGACAAACATTTTCATCAAAACTTACTTCTATAAACACCAGAGCAAAACTATGGGGATCTGACGGCCAAGGCCAGCCTTGTGTTTGCTGCGTCCATGTGTGTGTGTGAGTGTGTTTATTTGAGCAAGCATGACTGAGTATGTCTCACCCGGTGCTGAACAGTTTGTTTTGGTTCGAGCATGTTGAGGATCTCAGAGAGTATTCTCAAGGAAGTTAGTGCAAAGAAGTCTAAAGTTACCGTATTTCTTTTGATGACAATAATCATAACACACAAATGCAAAAATAAATTCCTACCCTGCTAATTACAGTAGACCTCTTTTACTTGATGTACTGACCTCATTTCCTCCAAATACATCAGGTAGATCACAAAGATAGAGACTCAACCGCAATAAGAAACATGTCTCGCACTGAAATGCTGCACCTGTTCATTTTAAAATATATGCTCAGACAGTCCTAATACTGCATTCCTATGATGTGTACTCGGGCAATTAATTGAATACACTCCTGAAATAATCAGGATAATTAAATCAGTTTTATTTATGTCAGCTAAAATCAC
Source organism: Sebastes umbrosus (assembly GCF_015220745.1). NCBI lineage: Eukaryota > Metazoa > Chordata > Actinopteri > Perciformes > Sebastidae > Sebastes > Sebastes umbrosus. Next base: position 19,536,711 of record NC_051270.1, read on the forward strand.
AAATCTTATCATTATTGAATAATTTGAGTGAAACGATGTAGTTGAAACATTAACCTACTGATGCATTTGTAATATGATTAATGAGATAAATATAATCAGTCATTGATAACTGACACCTGTTTTTGCCATGAGACACTGATCTCCCCCTAAAGCAAGGGCACAATGTGACCCATCATCTCCACACTCAGTCATACAAAGTAATCTGGCTCCAGATCTGCCCATATTTGGTTAATTTGGCAGTGATGTGTGTTTAAAGACTTTGTACATTACAACAACTGCAGTGGTGTGTTTTATTATTGTAATGGTTCCCATTCATATTCATGATAAAGTACTGCATGTTAACATTGTAATAAGGGATTCTGATGAGTGATGATACTCGCATAGGTGGTCCAGATGGGCCGGCTCAGGGAACGCTACATCTACATACTTCCTCCGAAGAGAGATCATTCTGTCATCGTTCGCTTTCTCGCCTTTTTCTGTCTCCAAAATTTGCTTTTTTTCCACTCCGCTCTCAACAACACACATAAAATAAGAAGTAGTTGATAGCAGAACCCTGCTTTTCCAATAGCAGAGAATAGAAGTGGAGTGGAGGCTACGGGGTTATATCGGGGACCAGCAGGGTAAATGAGGATGACGATGTGTTGATGAAGAGCTGAGGAGCATTTAGACAGCCAGTTGGCTCTGTGAACAGCTCTCTCATGCAAACAGACACTTGACTGTCCAGCCACGCAGGACACGTGAAGAACATCTGCGGACGCCATTGACACTCAGAAGTATGTTGCACACTCACACCAGCTGTCTGGAGTTGTCCACCTAATTTTCTCTCCGTCCTTCAAAGAAATGTTGGATAGTTAATCTTACGGTCTCCAAACTGAAGTCTTTTATTATTTGTCTCGAGCACTCGCATGTGAGGTGATACTCGTGATATGAAGTATAATTATGGGTCCAGCTTTTCTGCCCGCCAAGGTTGGGGCATCAGGGTGGGTTGGGTGAGAGGGGTGTCGGGGCAGGCTGTGTGATCACTTTGAGCTGGGAGGGTTGCAGGTGGCACAGACAGCTTTGGCCTGAGTGAGCCAGTGACCTCATGGCTGAGAAAGTGCCAGCGTGTGTGTCTGTGGGGAAGGGGAGGTGTGAAAGAGCTGCGGGGGAACAGGTGCTTTGTCCTCTAGTGTCATGCTATATGCTTGAGAGGGTCTGTCATCGCTGGGGTTTGAGCTGTCAGGAGGAAGTGCCCACCTGGTGCCCCTTAGCACTGTGTGTGCCATGGTGGAGGGGGCTGTACAAAGATAAACACACACTTCTGTTCTATTCTATTGTAGTTTTTTGTGCTACACAACAGTTTCCAAAAGACAAGGCTGCAGAACAGGGACACTTCCAGCGATGAATTCATGTTTTTAATGTTCACAATTCAGAGGCGTAACCAAGACCGAGACAAAGACCATTTAAATGTTTGACAGAGGCTAGACTGATCTCATTTTTTTGTGATTATACTGCTCGCTCTGATTCAAACATTATTAGGTATATTGGGTATGAATGCTTCTCCTGTGAAGTGTGAAAGTCTGTTTTCCCTGCTTGGTGAGATATGAATTACCACATAAAATGAGATCTGCCACAGGACACTCTAGTATAGCTGTTGACTGTAACACACACTCGCATGCACACAAACATAAGTGGTGGGTGGTTATCATGTTCTCTGTTCTGCTGCCGTGTGTTTAATTAGCATGTTGGACATGACCTTTGACAGGTGTTTAAGTATAGACCACCAGCCGGTGTCTGGGGAGGGGCTGCTGCTGCTGGTCAGCAGATCTTTCACTTGCACTCTCGGTAAAACAGATGTCCACCGTTTTGTAGTTGTTAAAACGTGTTCTATGCATGTAGTTGTGTTGTTTTAAAGATTGTTTTAATCATATTTCTGCTTAATGAGATGGCAACAGGATGGCATACTTAGAAGGGAGACTGCCATAATGCATTTGCTCTTCTGAAGTGCTTATAAGCAACGCATTGAAGGCCATATTTATTTACTAGGGCCTTTCACTGTGCCTTATTTCGGACACGTTCTGCACTTAAAGATGTGTGTGTTATCTATCAAACAGATGCAACGACGTGGACGTAGTTTGACTCTCACTCAAGGTGCTCCATGTGTCAAAACAGTGAAGTGTGCTTCCAGAGTTACCGTCTTTACACAAATTCTTTGTTTGTTTTACTCTCGCTCAGCTGTGAAACGCTCTGTGTGGAAAAAAGAGGAAATTTTGTAATTAAAGCACTGTAATTTTGAAAAATACCTTCTTGATTTGACTAATTCAGACCAAATACCTTTTTGCCTTTTATCCTTTAAGGGAGAAGACTATGAGAGACAATATAATAAGTGCGTCCATATGGAATTGTTATAGATTTGCTGATGTTCACTCAATTTTGAAGGGTCAGATTTTTGTCAGAATACTCTGCATCTGAAGATAAAATACACATTTGTGCAGGTAGAGTAAGGGATGGTTGTGCGGAGGAAGAAATCGTTTAGTCTGTATCCTCTATAGCTCTGCACTGGATTAGTTGTAGAGCAAGACAAGCAGCTTCTAGGAAAACAAGGTGGCACTTTTTCAAATCTCTCTATCAATAACTAGTAATATTAGTAGTGAAAGATGTCCTTTATATTGCAGATGAAGTTTCTTTTTTTATGCTTGCTGATGTAACACAATAACATCTTTAAACTGTGCATTGTGAGCTCGCCTTCAATGACAAAATGTGCTAGAGAGGTATTCTCAGAAGCTGATTGTGTAATCATATAATAATCATCTGCTACTTTTTTTTAATCAGACACAAATTACATAGGTTGGAAGTGCAAAGTGAGTAAATGGCAGCACACAAAGTTAAACCCTTATTAGCACCAGGAGTGGGCTTACATTCAAGTAATTCCTAGAGAAATTAATTTTGGATATCACTTTTGTCACTTTTTAAAAATGTTAATGTAAAAAAAGTGACAAATATAAATGCAAAAAAACTGAGAAAACGAGAAAAAAAACACGTTGAAGAAATGAAGTAATGGTCCAATGCTTTGGCACTAAGTAAACTGATTAGATGCCAGCGCTGCATAACTTTATTGTTGTAAGGATACAGATTGATTGCAGGCCTTTTGATATAGATGTAATTGAAGTGTGTAGCAAAATCCACAGTCTCCTTATAGTCAACAGTGTGTCTTCTGCTTGTACAAAATCATACGGGACTAAAACAGCAAATAAATCAATCATTAGTCAAGCTTTGCAAAGATAAATACTACATAATTGTACATAGATACCGAGCACACAAACATATTAAGCCTGACTTATACACGCTCATATGTATACATGTGTGTATACAGTGTGTCTGTATCCATGCATGGATGTTTATTTTTGTATGGGGGTCTGCTGATGGACTGTTTCGAGTGCATGATTATTGTTGACCTGTCAGAAAAGCGGAGACAAGTTTCTGTGAGTTCAAGCTGTTTGTGTGTGTGTTAGCATTGTGTGTGCGTTTGCTCATGTTTTCTGTGCTGCTCCTTTGTGTGTGCATGTGTGCAAATTGTGTGTTGGTGTGAAATATCGACTGTGTTCTCCCTGCACAGCCCATATCCTGTAAAGGAGGTATTTGCTGTCACAGGAAAAACATGCCGGCATCTTGACAGTGTCGCCAAGGAAGATTTATAGTGCAGTGAAAGAAGGAGTGAGGGCAAAATTACACATCAAATCTGGATGTGAAGTTGAAAAGGGAGAGACAGATTATCCTGGAAGAAGAGGAGAAAAGAAGAGTGGGAGGCTGAGAGAAGGTGAGCGGGTTAATGGGATTTAAATTACAGCCAGAGGAAAACAGAAGAAAAAAGGACTCACATTCTCATCAATTCATCATAGAAGGAAACACTACAGCGTGCTGGACACGGAGCCTGTTTCATGCAGAAAGGAGTTTCTATTAAAACTGTGTTAATTTGAGACATGCGACGTGGTGTGGTCTTAACATATGGTGTGAGCTGTTGTTATGCGTGCCTGTGTGTATGAGTGGGTGTTTAGTCAAAACCATTCATATTGCACATATCCTGTAAAGTCCCTGCAGCTGTGTCTCTCTCCTCTCCAGCAGTGCAGTCTGACAGACAGCCTTGCGTTTCACAGGGAATCCTCTGGTATTTGAGGGGCTTAATTTCAAAGCTGTTGGAGGTGGGTTTTGATTTAGCGCTCAAGGCTTTAATCACTCTTTTCCCGCTAGCATCCCTCAGCGCTGCATTCTTGCCCATATCTGACTGGAGACATCAAATCCTGTACGGAGCAGATGAGATGCAGGTGCTCCAGTGTTTCACTCTTTGTCCTGCAAAGACTTACCTATATACAAGCCTTCCACAGTTTGAGGGACACCACAGCCCCACCAGAATAGTCCCGTAGTTCTCTGATGTACCTGGTGTGTGTCCTGGCAAGTGTTTGACACTGCGGGTCCTGACCATCAGACTCTTATAATGTAATGTCAAAGGTGGTGTCTGAGCTCCATGTCACAGCCCTCAACATATTGGAAAAGAAAACCCTTTGATCTGTGATACAGTTATCCCCTTTCACTGCTGGCATACAGTACATACAGTGCATGTACCCATGCATGCCCACTATGCATATGCGTCATGGTTGCATTAAGAGAACTTGATATAGGGCTCCAAGATAGCGTCCATTCATTCCAATGAAAGTTGCTCACGCAGAGCATGTGTCAAAATGTTATCTGTCTCTCTCTGCTTCTGTGTTGTGCTGCCTGTATACTGTACATAAGTTTCAGTTTCCCTGAACCTGCCAGTCCTGTCCAAATCCTTACATTAAAGCAATGTCAAGCATATGATAGCAGCTTGCCAAGGCCCATGAATAGTTTTACAAATTTTAAATGTTATATAAATTCATAAAACAAAGAAAAATACCAATGACCTTAGTATTATTCTAATGACTAATGATCTATTTTAGCTATAATAATGGTCTGGAAAATGTTTTTTTGGCTGCAGGGAATTTTGTGTTGGTGTTACAGTATCAGTGTTACGTAGTTGGTCACTCGGACCAACTAGCAGCAAGGTTCACTCACCGCGCCATATCCAGCTCATGAACGCACCATAAGAATTGGATCTTATTCCAAGATGGTGCCTGTTCATTTGAATGAAAGTTGCTCGCCCAGCACACAAGTCCAAAAAGTGTTCTCTCGGTCCTTCTTTTTTCTTTTTTTTCTTCTGTCAAACTTAAGATCACCTAATAATTGGTTATAATGATGTACAGTAGACAAACTTTTCTTATTATTTACATGTTTCAGAGACTGCGTTAGACTGATCAAATCTATTAAAAAAAAATGTATATTTCCATATCTATCCAAAACTGAATAAAATGAGAACAACTATAAAACAAATTTGTCAGTGTGTCAGGTTCACTATTGCAAAATGTACATTTTTCATCCATCCACTCGGTCCTGCTCAGCCCATAGACTTTACATTGCGATGATGTCATACATATAAAAATATACATTCCCTGCTCTGGGGAAGTTTTGCAAAATATAAAACAATCATGGATTAAAAAACTGTTCTCGTTGGCAGTAGGTGGTGTCCTGTCAACAGTTTGACTTTTTATAATTGAGGGAAATGCTGCTTGAAGATTGTTAGTTGCAGTACCACGTTTGGCCACTGGGACTAACTGGTTGCACCATATCCAGCTCTGTTGATTCATCCATGACATGTGGACTTGGGTAAAAGTCTTATTAATGTTTGATAACGTGTGATTGTATGGTTGACACAGTTTTATAAAAAAAAGAATGAATGTTTCAAGCAACAACAGGAAATATTAAATCTGATTATTATCTGCTTTTAACAGAAATATAAGTTTATCACCCCTCCTCTGTGCACTTGGTTTGGTCCATGTTTTGTGCCCTCATGGTTCTTTACTGCTACTAAAGAAACCAAAACCAGCTTCAGAAAAAGACAGGAAATAATGAATTATTGTGAAGGAGGTGAGTAATAGCCTCCCTAGCAATTTATCTATTTGTTTGTGTAAATTTGTGAAAGTAGATTTTGTTGGCACTGAATGTGTAAACACCAGTAAATTCACTTGGCTATTAGTTTCTACTATTAGCTTAACATGCAGTAGGCCTATCTGTTAATTAGCAGACACACCTTCACTTTGTGGACATTTAAACTTACATTATTCACAGTTTAAGTCAACTACATTTAAATGCAAACTATTTCCTTCATGGTTGTTCCAAAATGAATTACACTGACAGCTAAACATTCAATAGTTGTTAGCTATTATTCAGTATTTTGACACTCTACTTGGAGAAGTCAGTGCTTTATTTCACATGGCTGGACTCTACATTTTTATGTGATTTAAATGCAGGAAATGCAGACAGACAGACAGAGAGCAGTGGTCTGGCAGAGACTGAAAAAACACTGGCATGCAGGTGAGAATTTATTATGTAAGTTACAACTGGGAAACTCCAGGAGATGAATTTGAAAGATTAGAAGTCTCTCTGCAGCTAATTCATCATCCCTGCAAAATATATGGTTAAGTGCTAATCCAAAAGGCATAACCTTAGGTTTTTCCCCTGTTAATTATGCCAAATAGGATCATAACATGCACTGAAATGTTAAAATTCCCTGGCAGACAATTGTTGAGAGGAAGCAGGAGAGTGCCAAAGAGGGGATTGAATCAAGCAGTGTGAGAAGTTTCCTCACATCCTGTGATGGAAGAGAAATTGAGAGGTAGCTCATTACTGTAACTGTGAGAGCATGAGAGCGTGGCACTGCTGCTTTTAGGTTGATTTCTGTTTCTTAAAGCAAAAGACGTTGATGTCATTTAGAGAAGGAAGTTGGGGTTTTGGGAATCTGGGTGCAGACCTCCAAGCTAGTTTGTAGCTGACAGATGAAGGCACACTGACCTTTTAACCCTGTAAGCAGAGAGGGGATATGGATATTTGCTCAGCACTCAGGGACAGGGTCAGCAAACGTCATATGTCATATTGGAGGGAAGAGACCTGTATAGGATTCTTACACACTTTCAGAAAGTCACTTCAGTATCATGTGGCCCTTGTGATCTATGCTGTCTAAAAACTCATAAAGGGTAGGGATGATAATGAAATGCAATCCAGGAAGTGCAGTTTGAGTGACAGAACTGTAAATTTGAAGGCACAGTGGTTTATAATACTGACACAAGATTTCACAACTCTGCAAATTTATCACGATTATTTTGTCCTTTATGGCGACAATTGCGATGTAAATGGTAGAAATACAGCGTTCACATTACAAAGTAATCTACCAGGAACGTGCGCTTTCACATATTTGATTGACCAACACTGCACTTTGCCGGGTGACGTTGCGTTGTGGCAATGGTTGAGTCAGGTTAAACTTTTTTGCCGGATAATTACCACCCCTGGGTCTCATGCAAATGAATGAGGGAGCTGCATATTCTTTTCACGCAGGGCTAAAGTCGGTCTGAATGTAGCCTTGTTTGCAATTTATCTGTGTTATTTTGTATTGCATTATAGCTAAATGCATACTGAATTGTCTAGGAGAGACCTCTCTTATTATCGTGTTTGCATTGGTTGTTTCCCACAATTTATCTTTGTGTCAGATCATAGTTCAACAACAACACGCCACGGTGACACTTACAACCCTCTTTTGGCACTGGATGGCAAGTGGTTCTCAAAACTGTCAATTTGGTCCCCAGAGGTTTAAACCCCTACACACTCATGGTCCACCCACACAGGTGATTTGACTTAGTTTTGCTCAGGACTGTGTAGGCGTGTAAACACTGTGCTTGATTGACGTCTCCCTGACTCTCCTGTCAGTTTTGTTGTACCTATTACCTGCAACTTACACCTTCTTATGATCCCTATTAGTATGAGGAGTTTGGTGACCTCAACAACCTCCCAGCATACCTCCACCCAGCTCTAACCTGAGAAGAGATCTAATCAGCCAAAATAACTGAAAAAACCTGTGAGGGTGTGCAGGGTTTTCTTAGTTAAAGTAGCAGCCTGAGCCTTTCCCTCATGTTTTTGCATTTCCTCTGCTGTGACCTCTGGCTCATAGGGGTATACTTTGACTTTGGCATCATAGTATGAGGTAAAATAATCCATAATGTCACCTATAAAACAATAATAACAGTAATTTCGGCTGGCTGGAATTCTCCTCTCAGTTTTGATTTTGTATATAACCAAAGTGTAATGCACATTCACTAAGCTTGTGGGAAGAAAAGGGAAAAAGGAAACATAATTGTCTGCCAGTTGATGTCATAACAGGTCAGTGGATGGCAGGACTAAGTGGTTACAGGTGCCTTTAGCTGTGGATGTTACAGACCAAACTTGATCGTTAGATGTGGAAATAGGTTTGAAAATCAGAAAAACTTTTCTTTAATGTCAGTGAAACAAATATCTTTGATTACCTATCATTAATTGTGCATGGCAGTCTTGCTTTCATTGAAACGAATGTCCAAATCCATTTGAGTGGACAAAAGGGGTGAAAGGGGAACAGAGAGGGCAGTGTCCCTCTAAACCCCCTGAAACCGTGGTCCCTGCTGTGAACTGTTTTCAGTAGTGTTTTTATGGATGCCCATTTGGCACCAAAATGTGTGTCTGCAATGGGCCAAGTTGGGGACACAGTCTAGTAAACTACGTGTGAACTATCAAACTGGGTTCCTGTGAGAACCGAGTCATGTGAGTGGGAGTACAGTGTCGGTGTGAGTTTGTGTGATGTTTTTGGCCATTGTCTTCTGATCTGCTTCTCTGCCTTCTTGTGAGGACCGGGCTGTAAGCCACACTGATATGGTGTTGACTAAATCACTCCTTCCCCTCCTCTACCCGTTTACCAGTCCCCCTTTGTCCCTCCACTTTACAGTTTGGGACAACCTAAGACAATTACAGTATGGAGCCAGACCGATATATAGTAAATAACAACCTGCACGGAGAAGGAGGGCTCTGTGGACTGTACAACATGGCCGTATTAATTACGAAAGAGATGTTTTGAAGATTGGACTCCTTCTTTGTCAGTTATTATAGAAGTCAGAAAATGTAAATGTTGATCAACCAAACACACAATCAATTCTTAAATATGTTTTACATCAAAAAATAATTTAAAAATTGCTGTAAAGATGCACATCAGAAGAAGTGACATTAGCAGTAGGTACTGATACTCTTGTGTAAAAGTAATTGCGGAAAACGTGAAGATGTTTGGGTGTTTTTGTATTACTTTTGTCGACATTAGAGGAAATTGATTTTAAGGTTCTTGTGCATTGGTTTTCATATTCAGCAAATTTGCTTTGTGTTGAGGACACTGTCCTAGCTTCCTACATGATTTAAAGTAGAGGTCGACCTATAGTGGATTTGTAAAGGCCGATATAACAACGATAGTTTGGAGCAGGAAAAAGCCAATTAATCGGCTGATATATTCTTTACTTATACAGCAGTCTAGTCGGCTACTTTTGCATACACCGTTTTTACTAAACCAGTTTTTCTCACACTGAATCATTAGTAAGTAATATCCTGAAGTGTGATTTGGTGGATTACATCGTTGAAATATGTGCTATTTATTTACAATGGCCGATACGCTGTTCTGTGGTTTATAAATGACCGGGATTACTTCTGTTGCGCGTCCTGTTACATTGTTAAATGCCACTCTTACAAACCATTAATGTCGGTGCATATTCCCGGGGTAGGGAGGATCCTAAAGTGTGCAATTTCATTTCATGAATGGAGACTTTGTGTGTGGAGCCTCTCCAACTCCCAGCGTTACTGGTGGCGACTGCACAGCCATCGGCCACTATCGGAGCCCAGTTCCACCAATAAATTGTAAAATGTAAGGTTTGTAAAACGTCCTATCGGCGCCGATTAGTCGGCCAAACCAATAAGTTGGCCAAATCGGCCCCTCTCTAACTCTGCTTAAAATTATTCCTTTTGTGTAAATTTGCTGGATGAACTTTTTCTTTTCTTTAGTCACAAAGACTGTCAGTGTCCTTTTTCTTTTAGTAAAGACCAGATATTTTTAGGCCAGTGCACATGCTTACACCCTGAGGTTTGTCATGGACATTTTCTATATTATACATCTGCTTTGTTGTAAATTGTTCTGTGTTGCCACACTGGAGCCTGGCATGGCGTGGCAGGAGGCCAATGTGGTAGAGTAGTGATGCTGTTAAGGCCGTCATGCTGTATTGCTCTGGAGTCTGAGAGTTTTACAGTAGTAAACCTGGTTTGACTGTGGTAATTATAGAGGACAGAGTGTAATGTAACTATAGCTCAGCTCTCTGCCAGCTGCCCTCTGGCCATACGCACTTTTACCCACAGTCACGTATAAACGCATGCATCCGCAGACTTGCACTTCCATACAGTATGTAGTCGTTGATCATAATTTACATACCCAACAGCTGCACGCGTGTGAGTTTGTGCACGTGTGTCTGCCAGGTGGTTGGGAGCACTGGCAGGTGTTTGCTCTCTTCCTGGCAAATACAGCTGGATTGTGCCACAGCTGTGCATGTGCACAGTATATGTCTCTGTGTGTGTGTGTGTGTGGTTCTGCACCTGGACACAGCTGGAGTGTGTGGTAGCACAGTAGCTAATAGTGGACCTATTTCCTTTCCAGACATTTAATATGCAACTTATGCTCTTAGCTGACTGGATATTATTCATTAAGTGCTACTCATTAGTCTAGCTCTTTTAGACCTCCCAAGTGCTGCTGAAGGTCTGTGTGAATGTGGCTCTTCGTTGTCAGGGTCTTCCTCCTCATTTCCCACTTTGTTTCACTTCGCTCTTTCATCCTCCCCCTGCCTTCCTGTTTGTCATATTGTCTGCTGATAATACTAATGGGGTGAAAAAGAAGGAAGACTCGCTCTCACCCTGCTGTCAGGACAACTGGAGATGTCAGCTGGAGCCAATATAGCCCCCCGCGTAGTGGACTAAATATACTCCACAACCTCTTGCCCTACACTCAGCACACAGACAACCCCTGGCTCCGACCCGCCGCTAGATAGCCTCACCCTCTTTCTGTCAGCCAACCAGAGCAGAGATAATGATTAGCATTACTGGTGATCTTCTGGGAGCTTATTTTGGCTGAGGAAGACATTCCCCTCCTTGGATTACTCCCTCCTCCCATCAGCATCCCCAAGTCCTGGCCCTGACCAGCACCCCCCCAACCCCCACACATGCCGTCCAACCACCTGGTCTCTCACATACTCAGCTTGTCCTGCCAGCTCCAGGACAGCTGGGGAGAAGGAGACAGAGAGGGAGGTTTGGACTGAGCCTCCCATGAGGCTAGAGACTGATACCTCTGGAAGAATGCAGTACACAGACTACATAGTAGCCCTGACACATTTAGTAGTATGTGGTCTGTGCTGAAAGTAGATTTTCAGGTCGGTCGGAGTGACAACATAATGGAAATACACTAATTTATGTCATATACTTTACAGTGTAATCATTAGGTATTGCCTGTTTGAAAGCCTGGTAGCAGTTGTCTCTGTGAAAATGGCATACTTGAGGTTAACATTTGATAAAGCCCTAGTTTGAGTTGTAATCCAGAACCGCATACAAACAAACAAAGAAAGATTACTCAGAGGGACCTAAACATTAGCCAGGTGTTATAGCCTTCAATAGAGATGTTCTCATTGACCAATCCATCAGTGCACACACACACATAAACATGAGCACAAATGCATGAGCACACACAAACACACAGACATAGTCAGGAGTTACAGGGACTTTGTAAATAGTTTCCATTGGTGAGAGTCTCCCACACAGACATGACCATCCGATGAGTCAGACATAAAGCCGATACAGTTTCTCCATCTGTGTGACAGATAGATACCACAGATACTTCCCGAAGGCCTGTCATTATTTATTTGTTACTTTTTTGCCTGCGATCCCTTTCAAGTTTGCCTTTTGCACTGAGGAAATGTTATTAATATAGATTTCATGCGGCTGTTTCCCCACTGCTGATTATGACTTATTGAAAGCATGCCTAACCTAATCCGAGGCTATGAGGCTAGCAGTGTGCTAACATATGACCTGCCAGCTTGGTCAGTGGCATATCCCACATGGTCAGGAGTTGTGTGCAATGTGGACCGACGGGCTAGTCACGGTTAATGTGCAGAGCGCAGCCTCAAAGGCCACAGTGAAGTAGCCAGAGTGGTAAGCCACCAGAGGAGATTTAACCTGTTGCAAATGATCTCCTGACTCCTTGGGGTGTACAGCTGCACAGTTACTGACTGTACATGAGAGATAACATGGTGTTATCCTTTACTATGAACATTACAGAGAGAAGAACGAGATGTTAAAATCCTCCTCAAAGAGAGCCCACGTTATAAAATGCTTAAGTTGTTATGAAAGTCCACAGAGGCAAAGGGGCTCTAGATGTTTTTATTTCCTTCTCTTCTACGGGGGGCTATAAAAATAGCTCTTGGCATGAGTTAGGTGTCAGAGGTCGTCTCCTCCCTCCCGTTTTGTCCTCTTTCTTTTTCTCACTGGCTCTGTCTTCTGTCCATCTCTCTCCCTCTCTCCCCTGTCCCCCCATCACCTCAACCCCCTCCCTCCTTCTTTTCCCCCCATTCTCCCCTGTTTTTCTCTCTCTTCTCCCCCCCTCCTCTTCATCTTTCCCTGTGGTATTAGCGGGGCCACATGTTGCTGGCCTCTCCTGGTGGTGTGAGCCCCATGGCAGGCCCTGGCTCCAGGCTGACGCGTAGCTCGGTGTGTGCGTCTGTGTGTGTGTGTGTGTGTGTGTGGATGAGAGAGAGACTCTAATGTGTGCCTGCATGCCTAAGAGTGAGCATGTGTGTGTGTGTGTGTGTGTGAGGCCACTAACACAGTAACCTGATAGTGGTGCGGCTGAGTAGTACAGAGCGGAGCAGTGCTGTGATTTATCCCGCGGGCCCAGCAGATGGCTGCAACAGGAGTTTGTTTAAGTTTGCTTCAGAGCCGGGCAAGCAGCCAGGAGCATAGAGAGGGCCTGCCAGAAAAATGTTCACTGACTCTGGATGCCTAACCACACTACTCCCCCTCTCCTCTCCCTCCTGCCTCCCCCTAACCCCTCACAGCCCCCTCAGTCCAACACACACACACACATAGACACACACACATGCTCTCGCAGACTTTCTGTCGCTACTCTCCTTTTACCCCTCTCTAATTTCTTTCTTTCCTCCCATCTGCTTCACACACATGCTTACATACATATGCACGCTCACACGCACGTTTACACACACACACACCGGACACACACATACACATCGCTTCTCTGTTCTGTTGGCAACATCCCTGGTGCAGACATGATCTCACACCTCAGGAGGGGGCATTAAAGACTGAGGAGGTGTCCATTCTGGTGGGGGTCTTCTGAACAAAACCATATGACCACCACTTTGCCTCTCACAGTGGAAAAGAGAAGTATCCCTGCCGCTTAAACACATGCAAAAGAGCACATGCACAACTATGTGCACACAAAGCAGATGATTTCTGGTTTTGATGTCCGTGCATCGCCTTTTCCTCTCTCGCTCTGATTCAATTTCTCGGTCTGTGTTTGCGAAAGGTGATGACAAGTCGTGTTACATCGCCTCAGGTCAGCCAGGTGATAACTCTTGACCTCCCTCTCCACACATCATCCTCGCTCTGTCTAACTTATCTCTCTCTGGGCCGTTCCTGGTCTTTTCCTCTTCCACATATATTCCTCTTCTAGACACAGTGTTCAGAATCAAAAATTCAAGGTCACTACATCTAAATCAGATGACGCAGCACAAATCAAAGCAGACAGTGAGATACAGTGAAGTCAATGGACATTTTTTTCAGATTGAGTCAGTGTGCGAGGTTGGGAAAGGTTCTTTGTCAGTATATTGTCTGGTACAGAAGTTTGACTAGCTGCTTGAACTTGGAATCTAACAATTATTTTCATTGTTGATTAATCTGTAGATTATTTTCTCGATTAATCGATTAGTTGTTTGGTCTATAAAATGTCAGAAAATGGTGAAATGTCAGTCAGTGTTTCCCAAAGCTTAAGATGACGTCCTCAGATGTCTTGTTTTGTCCACAACTCAAAGATCTTCAGTTTACTGTCATAGAAGAGTAAAGAAACCAGAAAATAATCACATTTAAGAAGCTGGAATCAGAGAATTTTTACTGTTTTCTTTCTTAAAAACATTGCACAAATCGATTAATCAATTATCAAAATAGTTGGCCATTAATTTAATAGTTCACAACAAATCGATTAATTGTTGTAGCTCTAGTTTATTTTGTGTACTTTCAGTTTTTATACTACTTGTACTTTATACTACCACAAAATCCAATGCAAGTCAATTCCCAAATATTAAATCAGTTGTTTGTATCAAAATTAAAATATCTAAAATTAGTCCTGCCACCTATTTGCCTTTTTATCAGTGTCTTATATTGTTGTATGATTGCATTGCATTTAGATTAGGGCTGTCAATCAATTATAATATTTAATCGCGATTAATCACAAAGTAATCGCAAATCTTTTATCTGTTCAAAATGTACCTCAAAGGGATATTTGTTAAGTATTCAATACTCTTATCAACATGGGACGGGGCAAATATGCTGCTCTATGCAAACAAATGCATTTAGCATAAAACATATGCTCAAATCATAACATGGCAAACTCAACAGCTGTCAGTGTGCTGACTTGACTATAACTTGCCCCGAAACGCCATGGGATTATCATAAAGTGGGCATGTCTGTAAAGGGGAGACTCGTGGGTACTCAGAAAACCCATTTTCATTCACATATCTTGAGGTCAGAGGTCAAGGGAACCCTTTGAAAATGGCCATGACAGTTTTTCCTAGCCAAAACTTAGTGAAAGTTTGGAGCGTTATTTACAGTAGCCTCCCTTGCGACAAAATAATATGACATTGTTGGTACCAATGGATTCCTTAGGTTTACTGGTGATACCAGTATCTTCACTACAGCTTTAAAACTGAGCCCGCTACAACCTAAAAATTGTTGTGTTGTGTTAATGCATTAAAGAAATTAGTGGCATTAAAATTAAATTGCATTAATGCGTTATTATCACGTTAACTTTAACAGCCCTAATTTAGATATTTGTATTTCCATTAATAAAATCACTATAATTCCACAAGCATTTTGATGCAGTGGCATCTTGTTTGTGTGTGCACATATACATACATACTGCATTGCACAGTGTCTTACTTTCTGATAAACATGAATCTATCAGGGTGAAATCTAAAAATATAGTTATTTAAGATCAGCTGAGAGGCCACATGACCCTAGGGGTATCTGAATCAGTTCCCAGATCTCAATATTTTATTCATTTAGGATTCTTAAAGGTTGCCGCCGGCTGTGACAGATTTCAGTCATGGATAAAAGGGTTTGCGTGTGTGTGTGTGTATATAGATGCGTGTGTGTATTATATAGTGAAAGAGTTGGGAGTGTTTATGTTTTTGTGACTGTATGCGTGTGTCACAGCGTGACGAATTCTTCATCCCTCTCAACATTATTCTGAACCTCAACAAAAGCAGGCACATCCACGCACACATGGTCCTTATTCTCTTATTTCTTCCTCTTAATTGATAAAAAACATCTTTCATTTCATGTTTTTTATATCTCCTTACTCCTCTCTGCGGACCTGTTTATTTAGATCTGGGGTTTTCAAAGTCTGAGACTGGGGCTCCCCTCAGACAAAAGCTTGGAAAGAGGCTCCCCCTCAGCCCTCCCTTAGTTTACGTGCTTAGTTTTGCTCAATTCCTGGATGCCTATGGGATCATAATTATGTTATTTGATCCCATAGACACTCAACAATTGAGCCAAGATATATTGCTGTTTGACATTCACTACACCAAATACATAAAAAGGTCTGCCCTCAGGCATTTATCAGTATCTGACTCTGGGAAAATGGGAAAAACGGTAAAATTACCCCAAAACTCAACTCGAAACTCAACAAAAGAAATCACACACATTGCTATTCTATGTGATCTTCTTTTGATAACTAATGTAAATAACTAATGTAAGGGGCCATACGCATGCTACGTCTAAAGACGCAGGGAAAACGCCAGCTGTGCCGCTTTTTTTTTACGGTTTAGGTTATGCTACTGTCGCGCCTGCCGTTACTAAGCAACCAAAACCTGCGTGCTGCGATGACGATGATGATGAAGTTGCGGTAATTTAGCAGGAAGCCTCACTGACTAAACTAAACACAATCAAAACAAAGATAAATGCATTTCCAGCACCGTAAATCCCTCACAGTAGCTTTACACTTGATTTCTATGTGTCAATTTGGCTGAAAAGAATGAAGCAAATAGTCTGTGGGACCGATCGTAAACTCTAGGTAGCCCTGCACTAAAATGATCAACCTTCCGGCCCGAAAAAATAGGTGCTTGGGAACGATTGCGTGCTGCAATGGCGTCGCTCTCGTGTATGAGCGTGCCTGCAGCGTGTCTACATTGACAACAGTGGATTTGAGCGTGTAAAAGACGCGGCATGGTTACGGCCAATGGTATTATTTCACTTCCATTCACTGAGCCTCCCATGAAACTGTTTGGAAACCCCTCACACTTTGAAAACCTCTGATTTAGATGATTTCTACCCTCCAGTTCAGCTTTACATCCACTGTTTCTCTCACTATCATGTTTATTTGATGACTTGCTGCGGTAGTTTCTCTGTTTCATTCTCACCCTGTCTTCTAACATCTGTCCAGTGTCATCAGTGGCTTTTCTACTGCGCAGACAGTGACTCGACTGGGCAGTCGGTAACAGTGATGGTATCATACGAGAGAGCATGAAGAAGGTCACTAATGTGGACCGAAAGCCGAGCAACCACTAAACCCATACGTAAACTATGGAGTGACAGGACATCCTTGTGTTTGTGTATATGTATGAGTAATGTGTGTATATATGTATGTGTGACTAATTGGGCCATTGTGCTTTGGCACAGATCCGTATTTCCTCTAAAGCAACATCAGTCATTCCTACTGCCTGTCGTGCCTTCAGGTCAGACACACACAGCTGAATGTTGTTGTGCAAGCCTGTAAGAGGTTGTTGAGGTTGAGAGAAGTATGTTTGAGTTCCTGGAGGTATCAGCTGTTTACAGAACATAAATCAGCTTTCTTGAATTTGGTGTTTCATACTTTTTCACATGTGTTTCAGGACAGTTAAGTAGAAGTGTGAAGGGCAATTAAGTGATCCTGATAATACAGTGGTGCTTGTAGTCTTCTTAGTGTAGCCTATGATAATAACTAAGATTGACCTGTGACAGCACAAAACAAATGTTTATTTTAAGCAACAACATAATACCCATCTCCTAACAACTACATTGTGTGACTGTCTATTAAATTGACAATAAAAAAACAATAGTTTTAGCTTTTTTATTTGGAGACAGAACATCTATAGCATGCCACCTTTGTGCTGGTTCAGGAACTAGCTCAGTTCATTAACTGAAAGTGCTATCACAATCAACACTTGTTATTCCTGTGATGTTTAGGGAGGACCTTTCAGTGTGACATCCCCTCTCTGCTACTGCACGCATGTGTTTTTCAAAAAAACACTTCAAACGCAGACAAGCTACACATCAGACAGAACGAAAAGAGGAGATGGGTAAAGAAGAGAGAATTCTTTATTAGGCTTCGTATCCGCCTGCAGCTCTGCTCCTTGATAGCCTCGGAGGAGAGGAAGTGAGTGGGTCACAGGTCAGGTAGCTTAGCAGCCCGCTAATGAATATTTATCTGTCAAGGTTACACTCCATTGACAGAAATGTGCTTGTGCCAGAGTTATTACCTTACCTAAGTGTTCTTATGTCCACTCGTTACCTTCATATGCTATTCTATACACTGTATTATTATATGAAAACTGGGGCTGTAGCCAGGATATAAGGAAAACTGAAGGTACAAATCCCCCCCTTCACTGTCACACAATTTTGGACAGAAATCAAAGCAGGTTTCTTAAATCTTTTGATTACTTGGATTTTTTTATATTTTATTCATTCATTAGTATTATACTGCCTGCACATTTTTATTTCCCAATGTTTAGAAATGGTGTTTCAAAGCATAAAAGAATAGAATACATCTCAGTGTCCTGCGTGGTAGTTTCTATAGCCATGATTCAAATATGTAAAATATGCGTTGCCTCTTTCGTTTTCAATATAATATATAATCATATTAACGTATCCAAAGCTTTTTAGCCACAGACTGCATCCTAAATTAACTCAAAATTGTTAGTGAAGGTACTTTTTGATATGCATATAATCAGCATTTCTTTATGAAGTGATATCCAAGGGGTTTTTGATGCTTATTTCAGTGGAAAGTAAAGGCACTCAATGAATTCTCGTAGAACAGATTGAAAAATAAATAACTCATTGTCCAGTTCTTTGAATTTACACCAAGGTGTCTTAAAATCAATACTCCATTAAACCCTATGAAATGAAACCATCTGAACTCAAAACTCTAATTGTAATACCAGTCTGACATTGTATCGTTTTATAAGCCCATTACTTTGTTCTGTTGTTAAATTTCATGACTAGATCTGTGAGATTCATCAGCAGTCCGAGCAGCAGTCTTTTACCACGCATGTTTTTGTAACTAAAATAATCTTGAATCATCTTTGATCTCCAATCCAGCGTCGCTCAAATCGTGACAGTAGGCTAAAGCATGTGTGTCTGTGGAGAGAATGGCATTCATAAGATCTTATTACCCATGTCCTCCCTGTCCTGTGTGTATGATAACACTGTGTGGGTGTTTGGTCCAGGCCAGATGG